>NW_027488792.1:0-300000 GCF_050948215.1 Halictus rubicundus
ATAGGATAGGATAGAGGATAGGATAGGATAGAGGATAGGATAGGATAGAGGATAGGATAGGATAGAGGATAGGATAGGATAGAGGATACTATAGGATAGAGGATAGGGTAGGATAGAGGATAGGATAGGATAGAGGATGGGATAGGATAGAGGATAATATAGGATAGAGGATAGGATAGGATAGAGGATAGGATAGGATTGAGGATAGGATAGGATAGAGGATAGGATATGATAGAGGATAGGATAGGATAGAGGATAGGATAGGATAGAGGATAGGATAGGATAGAGGATAGGATAGGATAGAGGATAGGATAGGATAGAGAATAGGATAGGATAGAGGATAGGATAGGATAGAGGATAGGATAGGATAGAGGATAGGATAGGATAGGATAGAGGATAGGATAGGATAGAGAATAGGATAGGATAGAGGATAGGATAGGATAGAGGATAGGATAGGATAGAGGATAGGATAGGATAGAGGATAGGATAGGATAGAGGATAGGATAGGATAGAGTATAGGATAGGATAGAGGATAGGATAGGATAGAGGATAGGATAGGATAGAGGATAGGATAGGATAGAGTATAGGATAGGATAGAGGATAGGATAGGATAGAGGATAGGATAGGATAGAGGATAGGATAGGATAGAGGATAGGATAGGATAGAGGATAGGATAGGATAGAGGATAGGATAGGATAGAGGATAGGATAGGATAGAGGATAGGATAGGATAGAGGATAGGATAGGATAGAGGATAGGATAGGACAGAGAATAGGATATAGGATTGGATAGCATAGCGGATAGGATAGGATAGATGATAGGATAGGATAGAGGATAGGATATGATAGAGGATAGGATATAGGATTGGATAGGATAGAGGATAGGATAGGATAGAGGATAGGATAGGATAGAGCATAGGATATGATAGAGGATAGGATAGGATAGAGGATAGGATAGGATAGAGGATAGGATAGGAAAGAGGATTCGATATAGGATTGGATAGGATGGAGGATAGGATAGGATAGAGGATAGGATAGGATAGAGGATGGGATAGGATAGAGGATAATATAGGATAGAGTATAGGATAGGATAGAGGATAGGATAGGATAGAGGATAGGATAGGATAGAGGATAGGATAGGATAGAGGATAGGATAGGATAGAGGATAGGATAGGATAGAGGATAGGATAGGATAGAGGATAGGATAGGATAGAGGATAGGATAGGATAGAGGATAGGATAGGATAGAGGATGGGATAGGATAGAGGATAATATAGGATAGAGGATAGGATAGGATAGAGGATAGGATAGGATAGAGGGTAGGATAGGATAGAGGATAGGATAGGATAGAGGATAGGATAGGATAGAGGATAGGATAGGATAGAGGATAGGATAGGATAGAGAATAGGATAGGATAGAGGATAGGATAGGATAGAGGATAGGATAGGATAGAGGATAGGATAGGATAGAGGATAGGATAGGATAGAGGATAGGATAGGATAGAGTATAGGATAGGATAGAGGATAGGATAGGATAGAGGATAGGATAGGATAGAGGATAGGATAGGATAGAGTATAGGATAGGATAGAGGATAGGATAGGATAGAGGATAGGATAGGATAGAGGATAGGATAGGATAGAGGATAGGATAGGATAGAGGATAGGATAGGATAGAGGATAGGATAGGATAGAGGATAGGATAGGATAGAGGATAGGATAGGATAGAGGATAGGATAGGACAGAGAATAGGATATAGGATTGGATAGCATAGCGGATAGGATAGGATAGATGATAGGATAGGATAGAGGATAGGATATGATAGAGGATAGGATATAGGATTGGATAGGATAGAGGATAGGATAGGATAGAGGATAGGATAGGATAGAGCATAGGATATGATAGAGGATAGGATAGGATAGAGGATAGGATAGGATAGAGGATAGGATAGGAAAGAGGATTCGATATAGGATTGGATAGGATGGAGGATAGGATAGGATAGAGGATAGGATAGGATAGAGGATGGGATAGGATAGAGGATAATATAGGATAGAGTATAGGATAGGATAGAGGATAGGATAGGATAGAGGATAGGATAGGATAGAGGATAGGATAGGATAGAGGATAGGATAGGATAGAGGATAGGATAGGATAGAGGATAGGATAGGATAGAGGATAGGATAGGATAGAGGATAGGATAGGATAGAGGATAGGATAGGATAGAGGATGGGATAGGATAGAGGATAATATAGGATAGAGGATAGGATCGAATAGAGGATAGGATAGGATAGAGGGTAGGATAGGATAGAGGATAGGATAGGATAGAGGATAGGATAGGATAGAGGATAGGATAGGATAGAGGATACGATATAGGATTGGATAGGATGGAGGATAGGATACGATAGAGGATAGGATAGGATAGAGAATAGGATATAGGATTGGATAGGATAGAGGATAGAATAGGATAGAGGATAGGATAGGATAGAGGATAGGATATGATACAGGATAGGATAGGATAGAGGATAGGATAGGATAGAGGATAGAATAGGATACAGGATAGGATAGGATAGAGGATAGGATAGGACAGAGAATAGGATATAGGATTGGATAGGATATCGGATAGGATACGATAGAGGATAGGATAGGATAGAGGATAGGATATGATAGAGGATAGGATATAGGATTGGATAGGATAGAGGATAGGATAGGATAGAGGATAGGATAGGATAGAGCATAGGATATGATAGAGGATAGGATAGGATAGAGGATAGGATAGGATAGAGGATAGGATAGGATAGAGAATAGGATAGGATAGAGGATAGGATAGGATAGAGGATAGGATAGGATAGAGGATAGGATAGGATAGAGGATAGGATAGGATGGAGGATAGGATAGGATAGAGGATAGGATAGGATAGAGGATAGGATAGGATAGAGGATACGATATAGGATTTAATAGGATAGAGGATAGGATACGATAGAGGATACGATAGGATAGAGGATAGGATAGGATAGAGAATAGGATAGGATAGAGGATAGGATAGGATAGAGGATAGGATAGGATAGAGGATAGGATAGGATAGAGGATGGGATAGGATAGAGGATAATATAGGATAGTGGATAGGATAGGATAGAGGATAGGATAGGATAGAGGATAGGATAGGACAGAGAATAGGATATAGGATTGGATAGGATAGCGGATAGGATAGGATAGAGGATAGGATAGGATAGAGGATAGGATATAGGATTGGATAGGATAGAGGATAGGATAGGATAGAGGATAGGCTAGGATAGAGCATAGGAAATGATAGAGGATAGGATAGGATAGAGGATAGGATAGGATAGAGGATACTATAGGATAGAGGATAGGGTAGGATAGAGGATAGGATAGGATAGAGGATGGGATAGGATAGAGGATAATATAGGATAGAGGATAGGATAGGATAGAGGATAGGATAGGATTGAGGATAGGATAGGATAGAGGATAGGATATGATAGAGGATAGGATAGGATAGAGGATAGGATAGGATAGAGGATAGGATAGGATAGAGGATAGGATAGGATAGAGGATAGGATAGGATAGAGAATAGGATAGGATAGAGGATAGGATAGGATAGAGGATAGGATAGGATAGAGGATAGGATAGGATAGGATAGAGGATAGGATAGGATAGAGAATAGGATAGGATAGAGGATAGGATAGGATAGAGGATAGGATAGGATAGAGGATAGGATAGGATAGAGGATAGGATAGGATAGAGGATAGGATAGGATAGAGTATAGGATAGGATAGAGGATAGGATAGGATAGAGGATAGGATAGGATAGAGGATAGGATAGGATAGAGGATAGGATAGGATAGAGGATAGGATAGGATAGAGGATAGGATAGGATAGAGGATAGGATAGGATAGAGGATAGGATAGGATAGAGGATAGGATAGGATAGAGGATAGGATAGGATAGAGGATAGGATAGGATAGAGGATAGGATAGGATAGAGGATAGGATAGGATAGAGGATAGGATAGGACAGAGAATAGGATATAGGATTGGATAGGATAGCGGATAGGATAGGATAGATGATAGGATAGGATAGAGGATAGGATATGATAGAGGATAGGATATAGGATTGGATAGGATAGAGGATAGGATAGGATAGAGGATAGGATAGGATAGAGCATAGGATATGATAGAGGATAGGATAGGATAGAGGATAGGATAGGATAGAGGATAGGATAGGAAAGAGGATTCGATATAGGATTGGATAGGATGGAGGATAGGATAGGATAGAGGATAGGATAGGATAGAGGATGGGATAGGATAGAGGATAATATAGGATAGAGTATAGGATAGGATAGAGGATAGGATAGGATAGAGGATAGGATAGGATAGAGGATAGGATAGGATAGAGGATAGGATAGGATAGAGGATAGGATAGGATAGAGGATAGGATAGGATAGAGGATAGGATAGGATAGAGGATAGGATAGGATAGAGGATGGGATAGGATAGAGGATAATATAGGATAGAGGATAGGATAGGATAGAGGATAGGATAGGATAGAGGGTAGGATAGGATAGAGGATAGGATAGGATAGAGGATAGGATAGGATAGAGGATAGGATAGGATAGAGGATACGATATAGGATTGGATAGGATGGAGGATAGGATACGATAGAGGATAGGATAGGATAGAGAATAGGATATAGGATTGGATAGGATAGAGGATAGAATAGGATAGAGGATAGGATAGGATAGAGGATAGGATATGATACAGGATAGGATAGGATAGAGGATAGGATAGGATAGAGGATAGAATAGGATACAGGATAGGATAGGATAGAGGATAGGATAGGACAGAGAATAGGATATAGGATTGGATAGGATATCGGATAGGATACGATAGAGGATAGGATAGGATAGAGGATAGGATATGATAGAGGATAGGATATAGGATTGGATAGGATAGAGGATAGGATAGGATAGAGGATAGGATAGGATAGAGCATAGGATATGATAGAGGATAGGATAGGATAGAGGATAGGATAGGATAGAGGATAGGATAGGATAGAGAATAGGATAGGATAGAGGATAGGATAGGATAAAGGATAGGATAGGATAGAGGATAGGATAGGATAGAGGATAGGATAGGATGTAGGATAGGATAGGATAGAGGATAGGATAGGATAGAGGATAGGATAGGATAGAGGATACGATATAGGATTTAATAGGATAGAGGATAGGATACGATAGAGGATACGATAGGATAGAGGATAGGATAGGATAGAGAATAGGATAGGATAGAGGATAGGATAGGATAGAGGATAGGATAGGATAGAGGATGGGATAGGATAGAGGATAATATAGGATAGTGGATAGGATAGGATAGAGGATAGGATAGGATAGAGGATAGGATAGGACAGAGAATAGGATATAGGATTGGATAGGATAGCGGATAGGATAGGATAGAGGATAGGATAGGATAGAGGATAGGATATGATAGAGGATAGGATATAGGATTGGATAGGATAGAGGATAGGATAGGATAGAGGATAGGCTAGGATAGAGCATAGGAAATGATAGAGGATAAGATAGGATAGAGGATAGGATAGGATAGAGGATACGATATAGGATTGGATAGGATGGAGGATAGGATAGGATAGAGGATAGGATAGGATAGAGGATGGGATAGGATAGAGGATAATATAGGATAGAGGATAGGATAGGATAGAGGATAGGATAGGATAGAGGATAGGATAGGATAGAGGATAGGATAGGATAGAGGATAGGATAGGATAGAGGATAGGATAGGATAGAGGATAGGATAGGATAGAGGATACTATAGGATAGAGGATAGGGTAGGATAGAGGATAGGATAGGATAGAGGATGGGATAGGATAGAGGATAATATAGGATAGAGGATAGGATAGGATAGAGGATAGGATAGGATTGAGGATAGGATAGGATAGAGGATAGGATATGATAGAGGATAGGATAGGATAGAGGATAGGATAGGATAGAGGATAGGATAGGATAGAGGATAGGATAGGATAGAGGATAGGATAGGATAGAGGATAGGATGGGATAGAGGATAGGATAGGATAGAGGATAGGATAGGATAGAGAATAGGATAGGATAGAGGATAGGAGAGGATAGAGGATAGGATAGGATAGAGGATAGGATAGGATAGAGGATAGGATAGGATGGAGGATAGGATAGGATAGAGGATAGGATAGGATAGAGGATAGGATAGGATAGAGGATAGGATATGATACAGGATAGGATAGGATAGAGGATAGGATAGGATAGAGAATAGGATAGGATACAGGATAGGATAGGATAGAGGATAGGATATGATAGAGGATAGGATAGGATAGATGATAGGATAGGATAGAGGATACGATATAGGATTTAATAGGATAGAGGATAGGATACGATAGAGGATACGATAGGATAGAGGATAGTATAGGATAGAGAATAGGATACTATAGAGGATAGGATAGGATAGAGGATAGGATATGATAGAGGATAGGATAGGATAGAGGATAGGATAGGATAGAGGATAGGATAGGATAGAGGATAGGATAGGATAGAGGATGGGGTAGGATAGAGGATAATATAGGATAGAGGATAGGATAGGATAGAGGATAGGGTAGGATAGAGGATAGGATAGGATAGAGGATAGGATACTATAGAGGATAGGATAGGATAGAGGATAGGATATGATAGAGGATAGGATAGGATAGAGGATAGGATAGGATAGAGGATAGGATAGGATAGAGGATAGGATAGGATAGAGGATGGGATAGGATAGAGGATAATATAGGATAGAGGATAGGATAGGATAGAGGATAGGATAGGATAGAGGATAGGATAGGATAGAGGATAGGATAGGATAGAGGATAGGATAGGATAGGATAGAGGATAGGATAGGAAAGAGGATAGGATAGGATAGAGGATAGGATAGGATAGAGGATAGGATAGGATAGAGGATAGGATAGGATAGAGGATAGGATAGGATAGAGGATAGGATAGGATAGAGGATGGGATAGGATAGAGGATAATATAGGATAGAGGATAGGATAGGATAGAGGATAGGATAGGATAGAGGATAGGATAGGATAGAGGATAGGATAGGATAGAGGATAGGATAGGATAGAGGATAGGATAGGATAGAGGATAGGATAGGATAGAGGATAGGATAGGATAGAGGATAGGATAGGATAGAGGATAGGATAGGATAGAGGATAGGATAGGATAGAGGATAGGATAGGATAGAGGATAGGATAGGATAGAGGATAGGATAGGACAGAGAATAGGATATAGGATTGGATAGGATAGCGGATAGGATAGGATAGATGATAGGATAGGATAGAGGATAGGATATGATAGAGGATAGGATATAGGATTGGATAGGATAGAGGATAGGATAGGATAGAGGATAGGATAGGATAGAGCATAGGATATGATAGAGGATAGGATAGGATAGAGGATAGGATAGGATAGAGGATAGGATAGGAAAGAGGATTCGATATAGGATTGGATAGGATGGAGGATAGGATAGGATAGAGGATAGGATAGGATAGAGGATGGGATAGGATAGAGGATAATATAGGATAGAGTATAGGATAGGATAGAGGATAGGATAGGATAGAGGATAGGATAGGATAGAGGATAGGATAGGATAGAGGATAGGATAGGATAGAGGATAGGATAGGATAGAGGATAGGATAGGATAGAGGATAGGATAGGATAGAGGATAGGATAGGATAGAGGATGGGATAGGATAGAGGATAATATAGGATAGAGGATAGGATAGGATAGAGGATAGGATAGGATAGAGGGTAGGATAGGATAGAGGATAGGATAGGATAGAGGATAGGATAGGATAGAGGATAGGATAGGATAGAGGATACGATATAGGATTGGATAGGATGGAGGATAGGATACGATAGAGGATAGGATAGGATAGAGAATAGGATATAGGATTGGATAGGATAGAGGATAGAATAGGATAGAGGATAGGATAGGATAGAGGATAGGATATGATACAGGATAGGATAGGATAGAGGATAGGATAGGATAGAGGATAGAATAGGATACAGGATAGGATAGGATAGAGGATAGGATAGGACAGAGAATAGGATATAGGATTGGATAGGATATCGGATAGGATACGATAGAGGATAGGATAGGATAGAGGATAGGATATGATAGAGGATAGGATATAGGATTGGATAGGATAGAGGATAGGATAGGATAGAGGATAGGATAGGATAGAGCATAGGATATGATAGAGGATAGGATAGGATAGAGGATAGGATAGGATAGAGGATAGGATAGGATAGAGAATAGGATAGGATAGAGGATAGGATAGGATAGAGGATAGGATAGGATAGAGGATAGGATAGGATAGAGGATAGGATAGGATGGAGGATAGGATAGGATAGAGGATAGGATAGGATAGAGGATAGGATAGGATAGAGGATACGATATAGGATTTAATAGGATAGAGGATAGGATACGATAGAGGATACGATATGATAGAGGATAGGATAGGATAGAGAATAGGATAGGATAGAGGATAGGATAGGATAGAGGATAGGATAGGATAGAGGATAGGATAGGATAGAGGATGGGATAGGATAGAGGATAATATAGGATAGTGGATAGGATAGGATAGAGGATAGGATAGGATAGAGGATAGGATAGGACAGAGAATAGGATATAGGATTGGATAGGATAGCGGATAGGATAGGATAGAGGATAGGATAGGATAGAGGATAGGATATGATAGAGGATAGGATATAGGATTGGATAGGATAGAGGATAGGATAGGATAGAGGATAGGCTAGGATAGAGCATAGGAAATGATAGAGGATAGGATAGGATAGAGGATAGGATAGGATAGAGGATACGATATAGGATTGGATAGGATGGAGGATAGGATAGGATAGAGGATAGGATAGGATAGAGGATGGGATAGGATAGAGGATAATATAGGATAGAGGATAGGATAGGATAGAGGATAGGATAGGATAGAGGATAGGATAGGATAGAGGATAGGATAGGATAGAGGATAGGATAGGATAGAGGATAGGATAGGATAGAGGATAGGATAGGATAGAGGATACTATAGGATAGAGGATAGGGTAGGATAGAGGATAGGATAGGATAGAGGATGGGATAGGATAGAGGATAATATAGGATAGAGGATAGGATAGGATAGAGGATAGGATAGGACTGAGGATAGGATAGGATAGAGGATAGGATACTATAGAGGATAGGATAGGATAGAGGATAGGATATGATAGAGGATAGGATAGGATAGAGGATAGGATAGGATAGAGGATAGGATAGGATAGAGGATAGGATAGGATAGAGGATGGGATAGGATAGAGGATAATATAGGATAGAGGATAGGATAGGATAGAGGATAGGATAGGATAGAGGATAGGATAGGATAGAGGATAGGATAGGATAGGATAGAGGATAGGATAGGATAGAGGATGGGATAGGATAGAGGATAGGATAGGATAGAGGATAGGATAGGATAGAGGATAGGATAGGATAGAGGATAGGATAGGATAGAGGATGGGATAGGATAGAGGATAATATAGGATAGAGGATAGGATAGGATAGAGGATAGGATAGGATAGAGGGTAGGATAGGATAGAGGATAGGATAGGATAGAGGATAGGATAGGATAGAGGATAGGATAGGATAGAGGATACGATATAGGATTGGATAGGATGGAGGATAGGATACGATAGAGGATAGGATAGGATAGAGAATAGGATATAGGATTGGATAGGATAGAGGATAGAATAGGATAGAGGATAGGATAGGATAGAGGATAGGATATGATACAGGATAGGATAATATAGAGGATAGGATAGGATAGAGGATAGAATAGGATACAGGATAGGATAGGATAGAGGATAGGATAGGACAGAGAATAGGATATAGGATTGGATAGGATAGCGGATAGGATACGATAGAGGATAGGATAGGATAGAGGATAGGATATGATAGAGGATAGGATATAGGATTGGATAGGATAGAGGATAGGATAGGATAGAGGATAGGATAGGATAGAGCATAGGATATGATAGAGGATAGGATAGGATAGAGGATAGGATAGGATAGAGGATAGGATAGGATAGAGAATAGGATAGGATAGAGGATAGGATAGGATAGAGGATAGGATAGGATAGAGGATAGGATAGGATAGAGGATAGGATAGGATGGAGGATAGGATAGGATAGAGGATAGGATAGGATAGAGGATAGGATAGGATAGAGGATACGATATAGGATTTAATAGGATAGAGGATAGGATAGGATAGAGGATAGGCTAGGATAGAGCATAGGAAATGATAGAGGATAGGATAGGATAGAGGATAGGATAGGATAGAGGATAGGATAGGATAGAGGATAGGATAGGATAGAGGATGGGATAGGATAGAGGATAATATAGGATAGTGGATAGGATAGGATAGAGGATAGGATAGGATAGAGGATAGGATAGGACAGAGAATAGGATATAGGATTGGATAGGATAGCGGATAGGATAGGATAGAGGATAGGATAGGATAGAGGATAGGATATGATAGAGGATAGGATATAGGATTGGATAGGATAGAGGATAGGATAGGATAGAGGATAGGCTAGGATAGAGCATAGGAAATGATAGAGGATAGGATAGGATAGAGGATAGGATAGGATAGAGGATACGATATAGGATTGGATAGGATGGAGGATAGGATAGGATAGAGGATAGGATAGGATAGAGGATGGGATAGGATAGAGGATAATATAGGATAGAGGATAGGATAGGATAGAGGATAGGATAGGATAGAGGATAGGATAGGATAGAGGATAGGATAGGATAGAGGATACTATAGGATAGAGGATAGGGTAGGATAGAGGATAGGATAGGATAGAGGATGGGATAGGATAGAGGATAATATAGGATAGAGGATAGGATAGGATAGAGGATAGGATAGGATTGAGGATAGGATAGGATAGAGGATAGGATATGATAGAGGATAGGATAGGATAGAGGATAGGATAGGATAGAGGATAGGATAGGATAGAGGATAGGATAGGATAGAGGATAGGATAGGATAGAGAATAGGATAGGATAGAGGATAGGATAGGATAGAGGATAGGATAGGATAGAGGATAGGATAGGATAGGATAGAGGATAGGATAGGATAGAGAATAGGATAGGATAGAGGATAGGATAGGATAGAGGATAGGATAGGATAGAGGATAGGATAGGATAGAGGATAGGATAGGATAGAGGATAGGATAGGATAGAGGATAGGATAGGATAGAGGATAGGATAGGATAGAGTATAGGATAGGATAGAGGATAGGATAGGATAGAGGATAGGATAGGATAGAGGATAGGATAGGATAGAGGATAGGATAGGATAGAGGATAGGATAGGATAGAGGATAGGATAGGATAGAGGATAGGATAGGATAGAGGATAGGATAGGATAGAGGATAGGATAGGATAGAGGATAGGATAGGATAGAGGATAGGATAGGATAGAGGATAGGATAGGATAGAGGATAGGATAGGATAGAGGATAGGATAGGACAGAGAATAGGATATAGGATTGGATAGGATAGCGGATAGGATAGGATAGATGATAGGATAGGATAGAGGATAGGATATGATAGAGGATAGGATATAGGATTGGATAGGATAGAGGATAGGATAGGATAGAGGATAGGATAGGATAGAGCATAGGATATGATAGAGGATAGGATAGGATAGAGGATAGGATAGGATAGAGGATAGGATAGGATAGAGGATACGATATAGGATTGGATAGGATGGAGGATAGGATAGGATAGAGGATAGGATAGGATAGAGGATGGGATAGGATAGAGGATAATATAGGATAGAGTATAGGATAGGATAGAGGATAGGATAGGATAGAGGATAGGATAGGATAGAGGATAGGATAGGATAGAGGATAGGATAGGATAGAGGATAGGATAGGATAGAGGATAGGATAGGATAGAGGATAGGATAGGATAGAGGATAGGATAGGATAGAGGATGGGATAGGATAGAGGATAATATAGGATAGAGGATAGGATAGGATAGAGGATAGGATAGGATAGAGGGTAGGATAGGATAGAGGATAGGATAGGATAGAGGATAGGATAGGATAGAGGATAGGATAGGATAGAGGATACGATATAGGATTGGATAGGATGGAGGATAGGATACGATAGAGGATAGGATAGGATAGAGAATAGGATATAGGATTGGATAGGATAGAGGATAGAATAGGATAGAGGATAGGATAGGATAGAGGATAGGATATGATACAGGATAGGATAGGATAGAGGATAGGATAGGATAGAGGATAGAATAGGATACAGGATAGGATAGGATAGAGGATAGGATAGGATAGAGGATAGGATAGGATAGAGGATAGGATAGGACAGAGAATAGGATATAGGATTGGATAGGATAGCGGATAGGATAGGATAGATGATAGGATAGGATAGAGGATAGGATATGATAGAGGATAGGATATAGGATTGGATAGGATAGAGGATAGGATAGGATAGAGGATAGGATAGGATAGAGCATAGGATATGATAGAGGATAGGATAGGATAGAGGATAGGATAGGATAGAGGATAGGATAGGATAGAGGATAGGATAGGATAGAGGATAGGATAGGATAGAGGATAGGATAGGATAGAGGATACGATATAGGATTGGATAGGATGGAGGATAGGATAGGATAGAGGATAGGATAGGATAGAGGATGGGATAGGATAGAGGATAATATAGGATAGAGTATAGGATAGGATAGAGGATAGGATAGGATAGAGGATAGGATAGGATAGAGGATAGGATAGGATAGAGGATAGGATAGGATAGAGGATAGGATAGGATTGAGCAAAGGTTAGGATAGAGGATACGGTAGAGGATTGGATATCACTGAGGTTAGGAAAGAGGATAGGATAGGGTATTGGATAGGATTGAGGATAGGATAGGATAGAGAATATTATTGGATACATGATATTATATGATAGAGGATAGGATAGGGGATTTGATAGGATATAGGATAGGATAGGATAGAGGATAGTATATAATACAGTCTAGGATAGGATTGAAGATGGGACGGGATAGAGGATGGGATATCGGATTGGATAGGATAGACGATAGGATGGGATAGAGGATAGGATAGGATAGCGGATAATATAGGATAGTGGATAGGATAGGATAGTATAGGGGATAGGATAGGATAGAGGATAGTATTGTATAGAGGATAGGATAGTATACAGGATAGGATAGGATTGAGGATAGGATAGGATAGAGGATTGGATAGAGGATAGGACAGGATAGAGGATAGGACAGGATACAGGATAGGATAGGGGATTAGATAGGATAGAGGATAGGATACGATAGACGATAGGATAGTATAGAGGATAGGATAGGATAGAGAATAGGATAGGACAGATGATAGGATAGGGGATTGGATATGATAGAGGATAGGAGACGATAGATTATAGGATACTATAGAGGATAAGATAGGATAGAGAATAGGATAGAAAAGGTGATATTATAGGAAAGAGGATAGGATAGGATAGCGGATGGGATAGGACAGAGGATACCATAGTGGATTGGATAGTATAAATGATAGGATAGGATATAGGATAGGATAGGATTGAGGATAGGATAGGATAGTGGATAGGATAGGATAGAGGATAGGATAGGATATAGGATAGAATAGGTTAGAGGATAGGATAGGATAGGATAGAGTATAGGATAGGATAGAGGATAGGATAGAGTATAGGATAGGATAGAGGATAGGATAGAGGATAGAATAGAGGATAGGATAGAGGATAGGATAGAGGATAGGATAGAGGATACTATAGAGGATAGGATAGAGGATAGGATAGAGGATAGGATAGGATAGAGGATAGATAGCATAGAGGATAGGATGAGATAAAGGATAGGATAGGATAGGATAGAGGATAGGATAGGATAGAGAATAGGATATTATAGAGGATATTATAGAGTAGAGGATAGGATAGGATAGAGGATAGGATAGGATAGAGGATAGGATAGGATAGTGAATAGGATATAGGATTGGATTGGATAGAGGATAGGATACGATAGAGGATAGGATAGGTTAGGATAGAGAATAGGATAGCATGGATGTGATTATAGGATAGAGGACAGGATAGGATAGAGGATACGATATTATAGAGGTTAGGATAGGATAGAGTATATTATAGGATAGAGGATAGGATAGTATAGAGGATAGAATAGGATAGAGGATTGGATACGATTTGAGGATAGGATAGGATAGAGGATAGGATAGGAATGAGGATAGGGTAGGATAGAGGATAGGATATGATAGGATAGAGAATAGTATAGGATAGATGATATTATATGATAGAGGATACGATATTATAGAGGATAGGATAGGATAGAGTATAGGATAGGATAGAGTATAGGATAGGATAGAGGATCAGATAGGATAGAGGATAGGGTAGGATAGAGCATACGATATGATAGAGGATAGGATAGAGGATAGGTTAGGATAAAGGATAGGATAGGGTAGAAGATCGGACAGAGGATAGGATAGAGGATAGGATACGATATATGATATTATCAGATAGAGGATAGGATAGGATAGAGGATAGTATAGAATAGAGGATAGGATAGGATAGAGGATGGGATAGGATAGAGTATACGATAGAATAGAGGATGGGATAGGATAGAGGATAGAGGATAGGATATAGGATAGGATAGAGGATTGGATAGGATAGAGGATACTATAGGATAGAGGATAGGATAGGATAGAGGATATTATAGGATAGAGGATAGTATAGAATAGAGGATAGGATAGGATAGAGGATAGGATAGTAAAGAGGATGGGATAGGATAGAGGATACGATAGAGGATTGGATAGTATAAAGGATAGGATAGGATAGAGGATAGGATAGGATTGAGGATAGGATAGGATAGAGGATACGATAGAGGATTGGATAAAATAAAGGACAGGATAGGATAGAGTATAGGATAGGATAGAGGATAGGATAGGATTGAGGATAGGATAGGATAGGATATGATAGAGGATAGGATATAGGATTGGATAGGATAGAGGATAGGATAGGATAGAGGATAGGATAGGATAGAGCATAGGACATGATAGAGGATAGGATAGGATAGAGGATAGGATAGGATAGAGGATAGGATAGGATAGAGGATACGATATAGGATTGGATAGGATGGAGGATAGGATAGGATAGAGGATAGGATAGGATAGAGGATGGGATAGGATAGAGGATAATATAGGATAGAGTATAGGATAGGATAGAGGATAGGATAGGATAGAGGATAGGATAGGATAGAGGATAGGATAGGATAGAGGATAGGATAGGATAGAGGATAGGATAGGATAGAGGATAGGATAGGATAGAGGATAGGATAGGATAGAGGATCGGATAGGATAGAGGATAGGATAGGATAGAGGATGGGATAGGATAGAGAATAATATAGGATAGAGGATAGGATAGGATAGAGGATAGGATAGGATAGAGGGTAGGATAGGATAGAGGATAGGATAGGATAGAGGATAGGATAGGATAGAGGATAGGATAGGATAGAGGATACGATATAGGATTGGATAGGATGGAGGATAGGATACGATAGAGGATAGGATAGGATAGAGAATAGGATATAGGATTGGATAGGATAGAGGATAGAATAGGATAGAGGATAGGATAGGATAGAGGATAGGATATGATACAGGATAGGATAGGATAGAGGATAGGATAGGATAGAGGATAGAATAGGATACAGGATAGGATAGGATAGAGGATAGGATAGGACAGAGAATAGGATATAGGATTGGATACTATAGCGGATAGGATACGATAGAGGATAGGATAGGATAGAGGATAGGATATGATAGAGGATAGGATATAGGATTGGATAGGATAGAGGATAGGATAGGATAGAGGATAGGATAGGATAGAGCATAGGATATGATAGAGGATAGGATAGGATAGAGGATAGGATAGGATAGAGCATAGGATATGATAGAGGATAGGATAGGATAGAGGATAGGATAGGATAGAGGATAGAATAGGATAGAGGATAGGATAGGATGGAGGATAGGATAGGATAGAGGATAGGATAGGATAGAGGATAGGATAGGATAGAGGATACGATATAGGATTTAATAGGATAGAGGATAGGATACGATAGAGGATACGATAGGATAGAGGATAGGATAGGATAGAGAATAGGATAGGATAGAGGATAGGATAGGATAGAGGATAGGATAGGATAGAGGATAGGATAGGATAGAGGATGGGATAGGATAGAGGATAATATAGGATAGTGGATAGGATAGGATAGAGGATAGGATAGGATAGAGGATAGGATAGGACAGAGAATAGGATATAGGATTGGATAGGATAGCGGATAGGATAGGATAGAGGATAGGATAGGATAGAGGATAGGATATGATACAGGATAGGATAGGATAGAGGATAGGATAGGATAGAGGATAGAATAGGATACAGGATAGGATAGGATAGAGGATAGGATAGGACAGAGAATAGGATATAGGATTGGATACTATAGCGGATAGGATACGATAGAGGATAGGATAGGATAGAGGATAGGATATGATAGAGGATAGGATATAGGATTGGATAGGATAGAGGATAGGATAGGATAGAGGATAGGATAGGATAGAGCATAGGATATGATAGAGGATAGGATAGGATAGAGGATAGGATAGGATAGAGCATAGGATATGATAGAGGATAGGATAGGATAGAGGATAGGATAGGATAGAGGATAGGATAGGATAGAGGATAGGATAGGATAGAGGATACTATAGGATAGAGGATAGGGTAGGATAGAGGATAGGATAGGATAGAGGATGGGATAGGATAGAGGATAATATAGGATAGAGGATAGGATAGGATAGAGGATAGGATAGGATTGAGGATAGGATAGGATAGAGGATAGGATATGATAGAGGATAGGATAGGATAGAGGATAGGATAGGATAGAGGATAGGATAGGATAGAGGATAGGATAGGATAGAGGATAGGATAGGATAGAGGATAGGATAGGATAGAGGATAGGATATGATAGAGGATAGGATATAGGATTGGATAGGATAGAGGATAGGATAGGATAGAGGATAGGCTAGGATAGAGCATAGGAAATGATAGAGGATAGGATAGGATAGAGGATAGGATAGGATAGAGGATACGATATAGGATTGGATAGGATGGAGGATAGGATAGGATAGAGGATAGGATAGGATAGAGGATGGGATAGGATAGAGGATAATATAGGATAGAGGATAGGATAGGATAGAGGATAGGATAGGATAGAGGATAGGATAGGACAGAGGATAGGATAGGATAGAGGATAGGATAGGATAGAGGATAGGATAGGATAGAGGATACTATAGGATAGAGGATAGGGCAGGATAGAGGATAGGATAGGATAGAGGATGGGATAGGATAGAGGATAATACAGGATAGAGGATAGGATAGGATAGAGGATAGGATAGGATTGAGGATAGGATAGGATAGAGGATAGGATATGATAGAGGATAGGATAGGATAGAGGATAGGATAGGATAGAGGATAGGATAGGATAGAGGATAGGATAGGATAGAGGATAGGATAGGATAGAGAATAGGATAGGATAGAGGATAGGATAGGATAGAGGATAGGATAGGATAGAGGATAGGATAGGATAGAGGATAGGATAGGATAGAGGATAGGATAGGATAGAGAATAGGATAGGATAGAGGATAGGTTAGGATAGAGGATAGGATAGGATAGAGGATAGGATAGGATAGAGGATAGGATAGGATAGAGGATAGGATAGGATAGAGGATAGGATAGGATAGAGGATAGGATAGGATAGAGGATAGGATAGGATAGAGAATACGATATAGGATTTAATAGGATAGAGGATAGGATACGATAGAGGATACGATAGGATAGAGGATAGAATAGGATAGAGAATAGGATAGGATAGAGTATAGGATAGGATAGAGGATAGGATAGGATAGAGGATAGGATAGGATAGAGGATGGGATAGGATAGAGGATAATATAGGATAGAGGATAGGATAGCATAGAGGATAGGATAGGATAGAGGATAGGATAGAGGATAGGATAGGATAGAGGATAGGATAGGATAGAGGATAGGATAGGATAGAGGATAGGATAGGATAGAGGATAGGATAGGATAGAGGATAGGATAGGATAGAGGATAGGATAGGATAGAGGATACTATAGGATAGAGGATAGGGTAGGATAGAGGATAGGATAGGATAGAGGATGGGATAGGATAGAGGATAATATAGGATAGAGGATAGGATAGGATAGAGGATAGGATAGGATTGAGGATAGGATAGGATAGAGGATAGGATATGACAGAGGATAGGATAGGATAGAGGATAGGATAGGATAGAGGATAGGATAGGATAGAGGATAGGATAGGATAGAGGATAGGATAGGATAGAGAATAGGATAGGATAGAGGATAGGATAGGATAGAGGATAGGATAGGATAAAGGATAGGATAGGATAGTATAGAGGATAATATGGGATAGAGGATAGGATAGGATAGAGGATAGGATAGGATAGAGGATAGGATAGGATAGAGGATAGGATAGGATAGAGGATAGGATAGGATAGAGGATAGGATAGGATAGAGGATAGGATAGGATAGAGGATAGGATAGGATAGAGGATAGGATAGGATAGAGGATAGGATAGGATAGAGGATACGATATAGGATAGAGAATAGGATAGGATAGAGTATAGGATAGGATAGAGGATAGGATAGGATAGAGGATAGGATAGGATAGAGGATAGGATAGAGGATAGGATAGGATAGAGGATAGGATAGGATAGAGGATAGGATAGGATAGAGGATAGGATAGGATAGAGGATAGGATAGGATAGAGGATAGGATAGGATAGAGGATAGGATAGGATAGAGGATAGGATAGGATAGAGGATAGGATACGATAGAGGATAAGGATAGGACAGAGGATAGGATAGGATAGAGGATAGGATATGATAGAGGATAGGATATGATACAGGATAGGATAGGATAGAGGATAGGATAGGATAGAGGATAGGATAGGATAGAGGATGGGATAGGATAGAGGATAATATAGGATAGAGGATAGGATAGGATAGAGGATATGATAGGATTGAGGATAGCATATAATAGAGGATAGGATATGATAGAGGATAGGATAGGATAGAGGATAGGATAGGATAGAGGATAGGATAGGATAGAGGATAGGATAGGATAGAGGATAGGATAGGATAGAAGATAGGATAGGATAGAGAATAGGATAGGATAGAGGATAGGATAGGATAGAGGATATGATAGGATAGAGGATAGGATAGGATAGGATAGAGGATAATATAGGATAGAGGATAGGATAGGATAGAGGATAGGATAGGATAGAGGATAGGATAGGATAGAGGATAGGATAGGATAGAGGATAGGATAGGTTAGAGGATACGATATAGGATTTAATAGGATAGAGGATAGGATACGATAGAGGATACGATAGGATAGAGGATAGGATAGGATAGAGAATAGGATAGGATAGAGGATAGGATAGGATAGAGGATAGGATAGGATAGAGGATAGGATAGGATAGAGAATAGGATAGGATAGAGGATAGGATAGGATAGAGGATAGGATAGGATAGACGATAGGATAGGATAGAGGATGGGATAGGATAGAGGATAATATAGGATAGATGATAGGATAGCATAGAGGATAGGATAGGATAGAGGATGGGATAGGATAGAGGATAATATAGGATAGAGGATAGGATAGAGGATAGGATAGAGGATAGGATAGGATAGAGGATAGGATAGGGGATTGATAGGATAGAGGATAGGATAGGATAGAGGATAGGATAGGATACAGGATTGGATAGGATACAGGAAAGGATAGGATTGAGGATAGATGATAGGATAGGATAGAGGATTGGATAGGATACAGGATAGGATAGGATAGAGGATAGGATAGGATAGAGGATACGATAGAGGATAGGATAGAGAATAGGTTAGGATAGAGAATAGGAACGGATAGATGATATTATAGGATAGAGGATAGGATATGATAGAGTATACGTTATTATAGCGGGTAGGATAGGATAGACGATAGGATAGGATAGAGGATAGGATAGGATAGAGGATAGGATAGGATAGAGGATAGGATAGGATAGAGGATAGGATATGATAGAGGATAGAATAGAGGATAGGATAGAAGATAGGAGAGAGTATAGGATAGGATAGAGGATAGGATAGACGATAGGATAGGATAGAGGATAGGATAGGATAGAGGATAGGATTGAGGATAGGATAGAGGATAGGATAGAGGATAGGATAGGATAGAGGATAGGATAGGACAGAGGATAGGATAGGGGATTTGATAGGATAGAGGATAGGATAGGATAGAAGATAGGATAGGATAGAGGATAGGATAGGATAGAGGATAGGATAGGATAGGATAGAGGGTAGGATAGGATAGAGGATAGTATAGGATAGGGGATTAGATATGATAGATTATAGGATAGGATAGAAGATAGGATAGGATAGAGGATAATATAGGATAGAGGATAGGATAGGATAGAGGATAGGATAGTATAGAGGATAGGATAGAGGATAGAGGATAGGATAGGATAGAGGATCGGATAGGATAGAGGATAGGATAAGATAGCGGATAGGATAGGATAGAGGATAGGATAGGATAGATGATAGGATAGGATAGAGGATAGGATAGAGGATAGGATAGAGGATAGGATAGAGGATAGGATAGGATAGAGGATAGGATAGGGGATTGATAGGATAGAGGATAGGATAGGATAGAGGATAGGATAGGATACAGGATTGGATAGGATACAGGAAAGGATAGGATTGAGGATAGATTATAGGATAGGATAGAGGATTGGATAGGATACAGGATAGGATAGGATAGAGGATAGGATAGGATAGAGGATACGATAGAGGATAGGATAGAGAATAGGTTAGGATAGAGAATAGGAACGGATAGATGATATTATAGGATAGAGGATAGGATATGATAGAGTATACGTTATTATAGAGGGTAGGATAGGATAGACGATAGGATAGGATAGAGGATAGGATAGGATAGAGGATAGGATAGGATAGAGGATAGGATAGGATAGAGGATAGGATATGATAGAGGATAGAATAGAGGATAGGATAGAAGATAGGAGAGAGGATAGGATAGGATAGAGGATAGGATAGACGATAGGATAGGATAGAGGATAGGATAGGATAGATGATAGGATTGAGGATAGGATAGAGGATAGGATAGAGGATAGGATAGGATAGAGGATCGGATAGGATAGAGGATAGGATAAGATAGCGGATAGGATAGGATAGAGGATAGGATAGGACAGAGGATAGGATAGGGGATTTGATAGGATAGAGGATAGGATAGGATAGAAGATAGGATAGGATAGAGGATAGGATAGGATAGAGGATAGGATAGGATAGGATAGAGGGTAGGATAGGATAGAGGATAGGATAGAGGATAGGATAGGATAGAGGATAGTATAGGATAGGGGATTAGATATGATAGATTATAGGATAGGATAGAAGATAGGATAGGATAGAGGATAATATAGGATAAAGGATAGGATAGGATAGAGGATAGGATAGTATAGAGGATAGGATAGGGGATAGGATAGGATAGAGGATCGGATAGGATAGAGGATAGGATAAGATAGCGGATAGGATAGGATAGAGGATAGGATAGGATAGAGGATAGGATAGGATAGAGGATAGGATAGGATAGAGGATAGGATAGAGGATAGGATAGAGGATAGGATAGAGGATAGGATAGAGGATAGGATAGGATAGAGGATAGGATAGGGGATTGATAGGATAGAGGATAGGATAGGATAGAGGATAGGATAGGATACAGGATTGGATAGGATACAGGAAAGGATAGGATTGAGGATAGATGATAGGATAGGATAGAGGATAGGATAGGATAGAGGATAGGATAGAGGATAGGATAGGATAGAGGACAGCTTAGGATAGAGGATAGGATAGGATAGAGGATAGGATAGGATAGAGGATAGGATAGGATAGAGGATAGGAAAGGATAGAAGATAGGATAGGATAGAGGATAGGATAGGATAGAGGATAGGATAGGATAGAGGATAGGATGGGATAGAGGATTGGATAGGATAGAGGATAGGATAGACGATAGGATAGGATAGAGGACAGGATAGGATAGAGGACAGGACAGGATAGAGGATTGGATAGGATACACGAAAGGATAGGATGGAGGATAGATGATAGGATAGAGGATAGGATAGAGGATAGGATAGGATAGAGGATAGGATAGGATAGAGGATAGGATAGGATAGAGGATAGGATAGGATAGAGGATAGGATAGGATAGAGGATAGGATAGGATAGAGGATAGGATAGGATAGAGGATAGGATAGACGATAGGATAGTATAGAGGATAGGATAGGGTAGAGGATAGGATAGTCGATAGGATAGGATAGAGAATAGGATAGGATAGAGGATAGGATAGGATACAGGAAAGGATAGGATTGAGGATAGATGATAGGATAGGATAGAGGATTGGATAGGATACAGGATAGGATAGGATAGAGGATAGGATGGGGGATTTGATAGGATAGAGGATAGGATAGGATAGACGATAGGGTAGGATAGAGGATAGGATAGGATAGACGATAGGGTAGGATAGAGGATAGGATAGGATAGAGCATAGGATAGGATAGAGGATAGGATAGGATAGAGGATAGGATGGGATAGAGGATTGGATAGGATACAGGATAGGATGGGATAGAGGATTGGATAGGATACAGGATAGGGTAGACGATAGGATAGGATAGAGGATAGGATAGGATAGAGGACAGGACAGGATAGAGGATTGGATAGGATACAGGAAAGGATAGGATTGAGGATAGATGATAGGATAGAGGATAGGATAGGATAGAGGATAGGATAGGATAGAGGATAGAATAGGATAGAGGACAGGATAGGATAGGGGATTTGATAAGATAGATGATAGGGTAAGATAGAAGATAGGATAGGATAGAGGATATGATAGGATAGAGGATAGGATAGGATAGAGGATTGGATAGGATAGAGGATAGACGATAGGATAGGATAGAGGATAGGATAGAGGATAGGATAGGATAGAGGACAGGACAGGATAGAGGATTGGATAGGATACAGGAAAGGATAGGATTGAGGATAGATGATAGGATAGAGGATAGGATAGGATAGAGGATAGGATAGGATAGAGGATAGAATAGGATAGAGGACAGGATAGGATAGGGGATTTGATAGGATAGAGGATAGGATAGGGATTTTATAGGATAGAGGATAGGATAGGGGATTTGATAGGATAGATGATAGGGTAGGATAGAAGATAGGATAGGATAGAGGATATGATAGGATAGAGGATAGATGATAGGATAGGATAGGGGATTTGATAGGAAAGATGATAGGGTAGGATGAAGATAGGATAGGATACAGGATATGATAGGATAGAGGATAGGATAGGATAGAGGATTGGATAGGATAGAGGATAGAGGATAGGATAGGATAGAGGATAGGATAGGATAGGGGATTTGATCGGATAGAGGATAGGATAGGGGTTTTGATAGGATAGATGATAGGATAGGACAGAGGATAGGATAGGATAGAGGATACGATAGAGCATAGGATAGAGAATAGGTTAGGATAGAGAATAGGAACGGATAGATGATATTATAGGATAGAGGATAGGATATGATAGAGTATACGATATTATAGAGGGTAGGATAGGTTAGAGCATAGGATAGGGGATTGGATAGGATAGGATAGAAGATAGGCTAGGATAGAGGATAGGATAGAGGATAGGATAGGATAGAGGATAGATGATAGGATAGGATAGAGGATTGGATAGGATAGGATAGAGGATTGGATAGGATAGAGTTTAGATGATAGGATAGGATAGAGGATTGGATAGGGTGCAGGATAGGATAGGATAGAGGATAGGATAGGGGATTAGATAGGATAGAGGATAGGATAGGATAGAAGATAGGATTGGATAGAGGATAGGATAGAGAATAGGTTAGGATAGAGGATTGGATAGGATACAGGAAAGGATAGACTTGAGGATAGATGATAGGATAGGATAGAGGATTGGATTGGATACAGGATAGAGGATAGGATGGGATAGAAGATAGGATAGGATAGAGGATAGGATAGGATAGAGGATAGGATAGGATAGAGGATAGGATAGGATAGAGGATACCATAGACGATAGGATAGGATAGAGGATAGGATAGAGGATAGGATAGAGGATAGGATAGAGGATAGGATAGGATAGAGGATAGGATAGAGCATAGGATAGGATAGAGGATAGGATAGGATAGAGGATAGGATGGGATAGAGGATTGGATAGGATACAGGATAGGGTAGACGATAGGATAGGATAGAGGATAGAATAGGATAGAGGACAGGATAGGATAGGGGATTTGATAAGATAGATGATAGGGTAAGATAGAAGATAGGATAGGATAGAGGATATGATAGGATAGAGGATAGGATAGGATAGAGGATTGGATAGGATAGAGGATAGACGATAGGATAGGATAGAGGATAGGATAGAGGATAGGATAGAGGATAGGATAGGATAGAGGACAGGACAGGATAGAGGATTGGATAGGATACAGGAAAGGATAGGATTGAGGATAGATGATAGGATAGAGGATAGGATAGGATAGAGGATAGGATAGGATAGAGGATAGAATAGGATAGAGGACAGGATAGGATAGGGGATTTGATAGGATAGAGGATAGGATAGGGATTTTATAGGATAGAGGATAGGATAGGGGATTTGATAGGATAGATGATAGGGTAGGATAGAAGATAGGATAGGATAGAGGATATGATAGGATAGAGGATAGGATAGGATAGAGGATTGGATAGGATAGAGGATAGATGATAGGATAGGATAGGGGATTTGATAGGAAAGATGATAGGGTAGGATGAAGATAGGATAGGATACAGGATATGATAGGATAGAGGATAGGATAGGATAGAGGATTGGATAGGATAGAGGATAGAGGATAGGATAGGATAGAGGATAGGATAGGATAGGGGATTTGATCGGATAGAGGATAGGATAGGGGTTTTGATAGGATAGATGATAG
Organism: Halictus rubicundus; assembly: GCF_050948215.1. Taxonomy (NCBI): domain Eukaryota; kingdom Metazoa; phylum Arthropoda; class Insecta; order Hymenoptera; family Halictidae; genus Halictus; species Halictus rubicundus. The sequence goes on from NW_027488792.1 coordinate 25,266, forward strand.
GATAGGACAGAGGATAGGATAGGATAGAGGATACGATAGAGCATAGGATAGAGAATAGGTTAGGATAGAGAATAGGAACGGATAGATGATATTATAGGATAGAGGATAGGATATGATAGAGTATACGATATTATAGAGGGTAGGATAGGTTAGAGCATAGGATAGGGGATTGGATAGGATAGGATAGAAGATAGGCTAGGATAGAGGATAGGATAGAGGATAGGATAGGATAGAGGACAGGATAGGATAGAGGACAGGACAGGATAGAGGATTGGATAGGATACACGAAAGGATAGGATGGAGGATAGATGATAGGATAGAGGATAGGATAGGATAGAGGATAGGATAGGATAGAGGATAGGATAGGATAGAGGATAGGATAGGATAGAGGATAGGATAGGATAGAGGATAGGATAGGATAGAGGATAGGATAGACGATAGGATAGTATAGAGGATAGGATAGGGTAGAGGATAGGATAGTCGATAGGATAGGATAGAGAATAGGATAGGATAGAGGATAGGATAGGATACAGGAAAGGATAGGATTGAGGATAGATGATAGGATAGGATAGAGGATTGGATAGGATACAGGATAGGATGGGATAGAGGATTGGATAGGATACAGGATAGGGTAGACGATAGGATAGGATAGAGGATAGGATAGGATAGAGGACAGGACAGGATAGAGGATTGGATAGGATACAGGAAAGGATAGGATTGAGGATAGATGATAGGATAGAGGATAGGATAGGATAGAGGATAGGATAGGATAGAGGATAGAATAGGATAGAGGACAGGATAGGATAGGGGATTTGATAAGATAGATGATAGGGTAAGATAGAAGATAGGATAGGATAGAGGATATGATAGGATAGAGGATAGGATAGGATAGAGGATTGGATAGGATAGAGGATAGACGATAGGATAGGATAGAGGATAGGATAGAGGATAGGATAGGATAGAGGACAGGACAGGATAGAGGATTGGATAGGATACAGGAAAGGATAGGATTGAGGATAGATGATAGGATAGAGGATAGGATAGGATAGAGGATAGGATAGGATAGAGGATAGAATAGGATAGAGGACAGGATAGGATAGGGGATTTGATAGGATAGAGGATAGGATAGGGATTTTATAGGATAGAGGATAGGATAGGGGATTTGATAGGATAGATGATAGGGTAGGATAGAAGATAGGATAGGATAGAGGATATGATAGGATAGAGGATAGGATAGGATAGAGGATTGGATAGGATAGAGGATAGATGATAGGATAGGATAGGGGATTTGATAGGAAAGATGATAGGGTAGGATGAAGATAGGATAGGATACAGGATATGATAGGATAGAGGATAGGATAGGATAGAGGATTGGATAGGATAGAGGATAGAGGATAGGATAGGATAGAGGATAGGATAGGATAGGGGATTTGATCGGATAGAGGATAGGATAGGGGTTTTGATAGGATAGATGATAGGATAGGACAGAGGATAGGATAGGATAGAGGATACGATAGAGCATAGGATAGAGAATAGGTTAGGATAGAGAATAGGAACGGATAGATGATATTATAGGATAGAGGATAGGATATGATAGAGTATACGATATTATAGAGGGTAGGATAGGTTAGAGCATAGGATAGGGGATTGGATAGGATAGGATAGAAGATAGGCTAGGATAGAGGATAGGATAGAGGATAGGATAGGATAGAGGATAGATGATAGGATAGGATAGAGGATTGGATAGGATAGGATAGAGGATTGGATAGGATAGAGTTTAGATGATAGGATAGGATAGAGGATTGGATAGGGTGCAGGATAGGATAGGATAGAGGATAGGATAGGGGATTAGATAGGATAGAGGATAGGATAGGATAGAAGATAGGATTGGATAGAGGATAGGATAGAGAATAGGTTAGGATAGAGGATTGGATAGGATACAGGAAAGGATAGACTTGAGGATAGATGATAGGATAGGATAGAGGATTGGATTGGATACAGGATAGAGGATAGGATAGGATAGAAGATAGGATAGGATAGAGGATAGGATAGGATAGAGGATAGGATAGGATAGAGGATAGGATAGGATAGAGGATACCATAGACGATAGGATAGGATAGAGGATAGGATAGGATAGAGGATAGGATAGAGGATAGGATAGAGGATAGGATAGAGGATAGGATAGGATAGAGGATAGGATAGAGCATAGGATAGGATAGAGGATAGGATAGGATAGAGGATAGGATGGGATAGAGGATTGGATAGGATACAGGATAGGGTAGACGATAGGATAGGATAGAGGATAGAATAGGATAGAGGACAGGATAGGATAGGGGATTTGATAAGATAGATGATAGGGTAAGATAGAAGATAGGATAGGATAGAGGATATGATAGGATAGAGGATAGGATAGGATAGAGGATTGGATAGGATAGAGGATAGACGATAGGATAGGATAGAGGATAGGATAGAGGATAGGATAGGATAGAGGACAGGACAGGATAGAGGATTGGATAGGATACAGGAAAGGATAGGATTGAGGATAGATGATAGGATAGAGGATAGGATAGGATAGAGGATAGGATAGGATAGAGGATAGAATAGGATAGAGGACAGGATAGGATAGGGGATTTGATAGGATAGAGGATAGGATAGGGATTTTATAGGATAGAGGATATGATAGGATAGAGGATAGGATAGGATAGAGGATTGGATAGGATAGAGGATAGATGATAGGATAGGATAGGGGATTTGATAGGAAAGATGATAGGGTAGGATGAAGATAGGATAGGATACAGGATATGATAGGATAGAGGATAGGATAGGATAGAGGATTGGATAGGATAGAGGATAGAGGATAGGATAGGATAGAGGATAGGATAGGATAGGGGATTTGATCGGATAGAGGATAGGATAGGGGTTTTGATAGGATAGATGATAGGATAGGACAGAGGATAGGATAGGATAGAGGATACGATAGAGCATAGGATAGAGAATAGGTTAGGATAGAGAATAGGAACGGATAGATGATATTATAGGATAGAGGATAGGATATGATAGAGTATACGATATTATAGAGGGTAGGATAGGTTAGAGCATAGGATAGGGGATTGGATAGGATAGGATAGAAGATAGGCTAGGATAGAGGATAGGATAGAGGATAGGATAGGATAGAGGATAGATGATAGGATAGGATAGAGGATTGGATAGGATCCAGGATAGGATAGGATAGAGGATAAGATAGAGGATATGATAGGATAGAGGATAGGATAAGATAGAGGATTGGATAGGATAGAGGATAGATGATAGGATAGGATAGAGGATTGGATAGGATAGAGTTTAGATGATAGGATAGGATAGAGGATTGGATAGGGTGCAGGATAGGATAGGATAGAGGATAGGATAGGGGATTAGATAGGATAGAGGATAGGATAGGATAGAAGATAGGATTGGATAGAGGATAGGATAGAGAATAGGTTAGGATAGAGGATTGGATAGGATACAGGAAAGGATAGACTTGAGGATAGATGATAGGATAGGATAGAGGATTGGATAGGATACAGGATAGAGGATAGGATAGGATAGAAGATAGGATAGGATAGAGGATAGGATAGGATAGAGGATAGGATAGGATAGAGGATAGGATAGGATAGAGGATAGGATAGACGATAGGATAGGATAGAGGATAGGATAGGATAGAGGATAGGATAGAGGATAGGATAGAGGATAGGATAGGATAGAGGATCGGATAGGATAGAGGATAGGATAAGATAGCGGATAGGATAGGATAGGACAGAGGATAGGATAGGGGATTTGATAGGATAGAGGATAGGATAGGATAGAAGATAGGATAGGATAGAGGATAGGATAGGATAGAGGATAGGATAGGATAGGATAGAGGATAGGATAGGATAGAGGATAGGATAGGATAGAGGGTAGGATAGACGATAGGATAGGATAGAGGATAGTATAGGATAGGGGATTAGATATGATAGATTATAGGATAGGATAGAAGATAGGATAGGATAGAGGATAGGATAGGATAGAGGATAGTATCGGATAGAGGATAGGATAGGATAGAGGATAGGATAGACGATAGGATAGGATAGAGGATAGGATAGGTTAGAGGATAGGATAGTATAGAGGATAGGATAGAGGATAGGATAGGATAGAGGATAGGATAGAGGATAAGATAGAGGATAGGATAGGATAGAGGATAGGATAGGGGATTTGATAGGATAGAGGATAGGATAGGATAGGATAGAGGATAGGATAGGATAGAGGATAGGATAGGATAGAGGATAGGATAGGATAGAGGATAGGATAGGATAGAGGATAGGATAGACGATAGGATAGGATAGAGGATAGGATAGGTTAGAGGATAGAATAGGATAGAGAATAGGAACGGATAGATGATATTATAGGATAGAGGATAGGATATGATAGAGTATACGATATTATAGAGGGTAGGATAGGATAGAGCATAGGGTAGGGGATTGGATAGGATAGGATAGAGGATTGGATAGGATACAGGAAAGGATAGTCTTGAGGATAGAGGATAGGATAGGATAGAGGATAGGATAGGATAGGATAGAGGATAGTATAGGATAGAGGACAGGATAGGATAGAGGATTGGATAGGATACAGGAATAGATAGGATTGAGGATAGATGATAGGATAGGATAGAGGATTGGATAGGATACAGGATAGGATAGGGTGGGGGATTTAATAGGATAGAGGATAGGATAGGATAGAGGATAAGATATAATAGGGGATACGATAGAGGATAGGATAGGATAGAGGATGGGATAGGAAAGAGGGTAGTATAGGTTAGAGGATAGGATAGGATAGAGGATAGCATAGGATAGAGTATAGGATGGGATAGAGGACAGGATAGAGGATAGGATTGGATAGAGGATAGGATAGAGGATAGGATAGGATAGAGAATAGGATAGGATAGAGGATAGGATAGGGTAGAGGATAGGATAGGGGATTGGATAGGATAGTGGATAGGATAGGTTCGAGGATTGGATAGGATAGAGAATAGGATAGGATAGATGATGTTATAGCAAAGAGGATCGGATAAGATAGAGGATACGATATCATAGGCGATGTGATAGTATAGAGGACAGGACAGGATAGAGGATTGGATAGGATAGGATAGAGGATAGGATAGAGGATAGGATAGAGGATAGGATTGGATAGAGGATAGGATAGACGATAGGATAGGATAGAGGATAGGATAGGATAGAGGAGAGGATAGGATAGACGATTGGATAGAGGATAGGATAGGATAGAGGATATTATAGGATAGAGGATATGATAGGATTGATGATAGGATAGGATAGAGGATTAGTTAAGATACAGGATAGGATAGGATAGAGGATAGGATAGGGGATTTGATAGGATAGATAATAGGATAGGATAGAGGATAGGATAGGATAGAGGATAGGATAGACGATAGGATAGGATAGAGGATAGGATAGGATAGGGGATTAGATAGGATAGAGGATAGGATATGATAGAAGATAGGATAGGATAGAGGATAGGATAGGATAGAGGATAGGATAGGATAGACGATAGGATAGGATAGAGGATAGGATAGGATTGCGGATAGGATAGACGATAGGATAGTATAGAGGATAGGATAGGGTAGAGGATAGGATATTCGATAGGATAGGATAGAGGATAGGATAGGATAGAGGATAGGATAGGATAGAGGACAGGATAGGATAGACGATAATGTAGGATAGAGGATAGGATAGGATACAGCATAGGATAGGATAGAGGATAGGATAGGATAGAGGATAGGATGGGATAGAGGATTGGATAGGATACAGGATAGGGTAGACGATAGGATAGGATAGAGGATAGGATAGGATAGAGGACAGGACAGGATAGAGGATTGGATAGGATACAGGAAAGGATAGGATTGAGGATAGATGATAGGATAGAGGATAGGATAGGATAGAGGATAGGATAGGATAGAGGATAGAATAGGATAGAGGACAGGATAGGATAGGGGATTTGATAGGATAGAGGATAGGATAGGGATTTTATAGGATAGAGGATAGGATAGGGGATTTGATAGGATAGATGATAGGGTAGGATGAAGATAGGATAGGATACAGGATATGATAGGATAGAGGATAGGATAGGATAGAGGATTGGATAGGATAGAGGATAGAAGATAGGATAGGATAGAGGATAGGATAGGATAGGGGATTTGATCGGATAGAGGATATGATAGGGGTTTTGATAGGATAGATGATAGGGTAGGATAGAAGATAGGATAGGATAGAGGATAGGATAGGATAGAGGATAGGATAGGACAGAGGATAGGATAGGATAGAGGATACGATAGAGCATAGGATAGAGAATAGGTTAGGATAGAGAATAGGAACGGATAGATGATATTATAGGATAGAGGATAGGATATGATAGAGTATACGATATTATAGAGTGTAGGATAGGTTAGAGCATAGGATATGATAGAGTATACGATATTATAGAGTGTAGGATAGGTTAGAGCATAGGATAGGGGTTTGGATAGGATAGGATAGAGGATAGGCTAGGATAGAGGATAGGATAGAGGATAGGATAGGATAGGATAGAGGATAGATGATAGGATAGGATAGAGGATTGGATAGGGTCCAGGATAGGATAGGATAGAGGATAGGATAGAGGATATGATAGGATAGAGGATAGGATAAGATAGAGGATTGGATAGGATAGAGGATTGGATAGGATACAGGATAGGATAGGATAGAGGATAGGATGGGGGATTTGATAGGATAGAGGATAGGATAGGATAGACGATAATGTAGGATAGAGGATAGGATAGGATAGAGCATAGGATAGGATAGAGGATAGGATAGGATAGAGGATAGGATGGGATAGAGGATTGGATAGGATACAGGATAGGGTAGACGATAGGATAGGATAGAGGATAGGATAGGATAGAGGACAGGACAGGATAGAGGATTGGATAGGATACAGGAAAGGATAGGATTGAGGATAGATGATAGGATAGAGGATAGGATAGGATAGAGGATAGGATAGGATAGAGGATAGAATAGGATAGAGGACAGGATAGGATAGGGGATTTGATAGGATAGAGGATAGGATAGGGATTTTATAGGATAGAGGATAGGATAGGGGATTTGATAGGATAGATGATAGGGTAGGATAGAAGATAGGATAGGATAGAGGATATGATAGGATAGAGGATAGGATAGGATAGAGGATTGGATAGGATAGAGGATAGATGATAGGATAGGATAGGGGATTTGATAGGAAAGATGATAGGGTAGGATGAAGATAGGATAGGATACAGGATATGATAGGATAGAGGATAGGATAGGATAGAGGATTGGATAGGATAGAGGATAGAAGATAGGATAGGATAGAGGATAGGATAGGATAGGGGATTTGATCGGATAGAGGATAGGATAGGGGTTTTGATAGGATAGATGATAGGGTAGGATAGAAGATATGATAGGATAGAGGATAGGATAGGATAGAGGATAGGATAGGACAGAGGATAGGATAGAGGATAGGATAGAGGATAGGATAGGATAGAGGATAGATGATAGGATAGGATAGAGGATTGGATAGGATCCAGGATAGGATAGGATAGAGGATAGGATCGGATAGAGGATAGTATAGGATAGAGGATAGGATAGACGATAGGATAGGATAGAGGATAGGATAGGTTAGAGGATAGGATAGTATAGAGGATAGGATAGAGGATAGGAAAGGATAGAGGATAGGATAGGATAGAGGATAGGATAGGATAGAGGATAGGATAGGATAGAGGATAGGATAGAGGATACGATAGAGGATAGGATAGGATAGAGGATAGGATAGGGGATTTGATAGGATAGAGGATAGGATAGGATAGGATAGAGGATAGGATAGGATAGAGTATACGATATTATAGAGGGTAGGATAGGATAGAGCATAGGGTAGGGGATTGGATAGGATAGGATAGAGGATTGGATAGGATACAGGAAAGGATAGTCTTGAGGATAGATGATAGGATAGGATAGAGGATTGGATAGGATACAGGATAGAATAGGATAGAGGATTGGATAGGATACAGGATAGAATAGGATAGAGGATTGGATAGGATACAGGATAGGATAGGATAGAGGATAGGATAGGGGATTTGATAGGATAGGATAGAAGATAGGATAGGATAGAGGATAGGATAGGATAGAGGATAGGATAGGATAGAGGATAGGATAGAGGATAGGATAGAAGATATGATAGAGGATAGGATAGAGGATATGATAGGATAGAGGATAGGATAAGATAGAGGATTGGATAGGATAGAGGATAGATGATAGGATAGGATAGAGGATTGGATAGGATAGAGTTTAGATGATAGGATAGGATAGAGGATTGGATAGGGTACAGGATAGGATAGGATAGAGGATAGGATAGGGGATTAGATAGGATAGAGGATAGGATAGAATAGAAGATAGGATTGGATAGAGGATAGGATAGAGAATAGGTTATGATAGAGGATTGGATAGGATACAGGAAAGGATAGACTTGAGGATAGATGATAGGATAGGATAGAGGATTGGATAGGATACAGGATAGAGGATAGGATAGGATAGAAGATAGGATAGGATAGAGGATAGGATAGGATAGAGGATAGGATAGGATAGAGGATAGGATAGGATAGAGGATAGGATAGACGATAGGATAGGATAGAGGATAGGATAGGATAGAGGATAGGATAGGATAGAGGATAGGATAGGATAGAGGATAGGATAGGATAGAGGATAGGATAGGATAGAGGATAGGATACGATAGAGGATAAGGATAGGACAGAGGATAGGATAGGATAGAGGATAGGATATGATAGAGGATAGGATATGATACAGGATAGGATAGGATAGAGGATAGGATAGGATAGAGGATAGGATAGGATAGAGGATGGGATAGGATAGAGGATAATATAGGATAGAGGATAGGATAGGATAGAGGATATGATAGGATTGAGGATAGCATATAATAGAGGATAGGATATGATAGAGGATAGGATAGGATAGAGGATAGGATAGGATAGAGGATAGGATAGGATAGAGGATAGGATAGGATAGAGGATAGGATAGGATAGAAGATAGGATAGGATAGAGAATAGGATAGGATAGAGGATAGGATAGGATAGAGGATATGATAGGATAGAGGATAGGATAGGATAGGATAGAGGATAATATAGGATAGAGGATAGGATATGATAGAGGATAGGATAGGATAGAGGATAGGATAGGATAGAGGATAGGATAGGATAGAGGATAGGATAGGATAGAGGATAGGATAGGATAGAGGATAGGATAGGATAGAGGATAGGATAGGATAGAGGATAGGATAGGATAGAGGATAGGATAGGATAGAGAATAGGATAGGATAGAGGATAGGATAGGATAGAGGATAGGATAGGATAGAGGATAGGATAGGATAGAGAATAGGATAGGATAGAGGATAGGATAGGATAGAGGATAGGATAGGATAGAGGATAGGATAGGATAGGATAGAGGATAGGATAGGATAGAGAATAGGATAGGATAGAGGATAGGATAGGATAGAGGATAGGATAGGATAGAGGATAGGATAGGATAGAGGATAGGATAGGATAGAGGATAGGATAGGATAGAGGATAGGATAGGATAGAGGATAGGATAGGATAGAGGATAGGATAGGATAGAGGATAGGATAGGATAGAGGATAGGATAGGATAGAGGATAGGATAGGATAGAGGATAGGATAGGATAGAGAATAGGATAGGATAGAGGATAGGATAGGATAGAGGATAGGATAGGATAGAGGATAGGATAGGATAGGATAGAGGATAGGATAGGATAGAGAATAGGATAGGATAGAGGATAGGATAGGATAGAGGATAGGATAGGATAGAGGATAGGATAGGATAGAGGATAGGATAGGATAGAGGATAGGATAGGATAGAGGATAGGATAGGATAGAGGATAGGATAGGATAGAGGATAGGATAGGATAGAGAATAGGATAGGATAGAGGATAGGATAGGATAGAGGATAGGATAGGATAGAGGATAGGATAGGATAGAGAATAGGATAGGATAGAGGATAGGATAGGATAGAGGATAGGATAGGATAGAGGATAGGATAGGATAGGATAGAGGATAGGATAGGATAGAGAATAGGATAGGATAGAGGATAGGATAGGATAGAGGATAGGATAGGATAGAGGATAGGATAGGATAGAGGATAGGATAGGATAGAGGATAGGATAGGATAGAGGATAGGATAGGATAGAGGATAGGATAGGATAGAGGATGGGATAGGATAGAGGATAATATAGGATAGAGGATAGGATAGCATAGAGGATAGGATAGGATAGAGGATAGGATAGAGGATAGGATAGGATAGATGATACGATAGGATAGAGGATAGGATAGGATAGAGGATAGGATAGGATAGAGGATAGGATAGGATAGAGGATAGGATAGGATAGAGGATACTATAGGATAGAGGATAGGGTAGGATAGAGGATAGGATAGGATAGAGGATGGGATAGGATAGAGGATAATATAGGATAGAGGATAGGATAGAGGATAGGATAGAGGATAGGATAGGATAGAGGATAGGATAGGGGATTGATAGGATAGAGGATAGGATAGGATAGAGGATAGGATAGGATACAGGATTGGATAGGATACAGGAAAGGATAGGATTGAGGATAGATGATAGGATAGGATAGAGGATTGGATAGGATACAGGATAGGATAGGATAGAGGATAGGATAGGATAGAGGATACGATAGAGGATAGGATAGAGAATAGGTTAGGATAGAGAATAGGAACGGATAGATGATATTATAGGATAGAGGATAGGATATGATAGAGTATACGTTATTATAGAGGGTAGGATAGGATAGACGATAGGATAGGATAGAGGATAGGATAGGATAGAGGATAGGATAGGATAGAGGATAGGATAGGATAGAGGATAGGATATGATAGAGGATAGAATAGAGGATAGGATAGAAGATAGGAGAGAGTATAGGATAGGATAGAGGATAGGATAGACGATAGGATAGGATAGAGGATAGGATAGGATAGAGGATAGGATTGAGGATAGGATAGAGGATAGGATAGAGGATAGGATAGGATAGAGGATCGGATAGGATAGAGGATAGGATAAGATAGCGGATAGGATAGGATAGAGGATAGGATAGGACAGAGGATAGGATAGGGGATTTGATAGGATAGAGGATAGGATAGGATAGAAGATAGGATAGGATAGAGGATAGGATAGGATAGAGGATAGGATAGGATAGGATAGAGGGTAGGATAGGATAGAGGATAGTATAGGATAGGGGATTAGATATGATAGATTATAGGATAGGATAGAAGATAGGATAGGATAGAGGATAATATAGGATAGAGGATAGGATAGGATAGAGGATAGGATAGTATAGAGGATAGGATAGAGGATAGAGGATAGGATAGGATAGAGGATCGGATAGGATAGAGGATAGGATAAGATAGCGGATAGGATAGGATAGAGGATAGGATAGGATAGATGATAGGATAGGATAGAGGATAGGATAGAGGATAGGATAGAGGATAGGATAGAGGATAGGATAGGATAGAGGATAGGATAGGGGATTGATAGGATAGAGGATAGGATAGGATAGAGGATAGGATAGGATACAGGATTGGATAGGATACAGGAAAGGATAGGATTGAGGATAGATTATAGGATAGGATAGAGGATTGGATAGGATACAGGATAGGATAGGATAGAGGATAGGATAGGATAGAGGATACGATAGAGGATAGGATAGAGAATAGGTTAGGATAGAGAATAGGAACGGATAGATGATATTATAGGATAGAGGATAGGATATGATAGAGTATACGTTATTATAGAGGGTAGGATAGGATAGACGATAGGATAGGATAGAGGATAGGATAGGATAGAGGATAGGATAGGATAGAGGATAGGATAGGATAGAGGATAGGATATGATAGAGGATAGAATAGAGGATAGGATAGAAGATAGGAGAGAGGATAGGATAGGATAGAGGATAGGATAGACGATAGGATAGGATAGAGGATAGGATAGGATAGATGATAGGATTGAGGATAGGATAGAGGATAGGATAGAGGATAGGATAGGATAGAGGATCGGATAGGATAGAGGATAGGATAAGATAGCGGATAGGATAGGATAGAGGATAGGATAGGACAGAGGATAGGATAGGGGATTTGATAGGATAGAGGATAGGATAGGATAGAAGATAGGATAGGATAGAGGATAGGATAGGATAGAGGATAGGATAGGATAGGATAGAGGGTAGGATAGGATAGAGGATAGGATAGACGATAGGATAGGATAGAGGATAGTATAGGATAGGGGATTAGATATGATAGATTATAGGATAGGATAGAAGATAGGATAGGATAGAGGATAATATAGGATAGAGGATAGGATAGGATAGAGGATAGGATAGTATAGAGGATAGGATAGAGGATAGGATAGGATAGAGGATCGGATAGGATAGAGGATAGGATAAGATAGCGGATAGGATAGGATAGAGGATAGGATAGGATAGAGGATAGTATAGGATAGGGGATTAGATATGATAGATTATAGGATAGGATAGAAGATAGGATAGGATAGAGGATAATATAGGATAAAGGATAGGATAGGATAGAGGATAGGATAGTATAGAGGATAGGATAGAGGATAGGATAGGATAGAGGATCGGATAGGATAGAGGATAGGATAAGATAGCGGATAGGATAGGATAGAGGATAGGATAGGATAGAGGATAGGATAGGATAGAGGATAGGATAGGATAGAGGATAGGATAGAGGATAGGATAGAGGATAGGATAGAGGATAGGATAGGATAGAGGATAGGATAGGGGATTGATAGGATAGAGGATAGGATAGGATAGAGGATAGGATAGGATACAGGATTGGATAGGATACAGGAAAGGATAGGATTGAGGATAGATGATAGGATAGGATAGAGGATAGGATAGGATAGAGGATAGGATAGAGGATAGGATAGGATAGAGGACAGCTTAGGATAGAGGATAGGATAGGATAAAGGATTGGACAGGATACAGGAAAAAATAGGATTGAGGATAGATGATAGGATAGGATAGTGGATTGGATAGGATACAGGATAGGATAGAATAGAGTATAGGATAGGGGAATTGATAGGATAGAGGATAGGAAAGGATAGAAGATAGGATAGGATAGAGGATATGATAGAATAGAGGATAGGATAGGATAGAGGATAGGATGGGATAGAGGATTGGATAGGATAGAGGATAGGATAGACGATAGGATAGGATAGAGGACAGGATAGGATAGAGGACAGGACATGATAGAGGATTGGATAGGATACACGAAAGGATAGGATGGAGGATAGATGATAGGATAGAGGATAGGATAGGATAGAGGATAGGATAGGATAGAGGATAGGATAGGATAGAGGATAGGATAGGATAGAGGATAGGATAGGATAGAGGATAGGATAGGATAGAGGATAGGATAGACGATAGGATAGTATAGAGGATAGGATAGGGTAGAGGATAGGATAGTCGATAGGATAGGATAGAGAATAGGATAGGATAGAGGATAGGATAGGATACAGGAAAGGATAGGATTGAGGATAGATGATAGGATAGGATAGAGGATTGGATAGGATACAGGATAGGATAGGATAGAGGATAGGATGGGGGATTTGATAGGATAGAGGATAGGATAGGATAGACGATAGGGTAGGATAGAGGATAGGATAGGATAGACGATAGGGTAGGATAGAGGATAGGATAGGATAGAGCATAGGATAGGATAGAGGATAGGATAGGATAGAGGATAGGATGAGATAGAGGATTGGATAGGATACAGGATAGGGTAGACGATAGGATAGGATAGAGGATAGGATAGGATAGAGGACAGGACAGGATAGAGGATTGGATAGGATACAGGAAAGGATAGGATTGAGGATAGATGATAGGATAGAGGATAGGATAGGATAGAGGATAGGATAGGATAGAGGATAGAATAGGATAGAGGACAGGATAGGATAGGGGATTTGATAAGATAGATGATAGGGTAAGATAGAAGATAGGATAGGATAGAGGATATGATAGGATAGAGGATAGGATAGGATAGAGGATTGGATAGGATAGAGGATAGGCGATAGGATAGGATAGAGGATAGGATAGAGGATAGGATAGGATAGAGGACAGGACAGGATAGAGGATTGGATAGGATACAGGAAAGGATAGGATTGAGGATAGATGATAGGATAGAGGATAGGGTTAGGATAGAGGATAGGATAGGATAGAGGATAGAATAGGATAGAGGACAGGATAGGATAGGGGATTTGATAGGATAGAGGATAGGATAGGGATTTTATAGGATAGAGGATAGGATAGGGGATTTGATAGGATAGATGATAGGGTAGGATAGAAGATAGGATAGGATAGAGGATATGATAGGATAGAGGATAGGATAGGATAGAGGATTGGATAGGATAGAGGATAGATGATAGGATAGGATAGGGGATTTGATAGGAAAGATGATAGGGTAGGATGAAGATAGGATAGGATACAGGATATGATAGGATAGAGGATAGGATAGGATAGAGGATTGGATAGGATAGAGGATAGAGGATAGGATAGGATAGAGGATAGGATAGGATAGAGGATAGGATAGGATAGGGGATTTGATCGGATAGAGGATAGGATAGGGGTTTTGATAGGATAGATGATAGGATAGGACAGAGGATAGGATAGGATAGAGGATACGATAGAGCATAGGATAGAGAATAGGTTAGGATAGAGAATAGGAACGGATAGATGATATTATAGGATAGAGGATAGGATATGATAGAGTATACGATATTATAGAGGGTAGGATAGGTTAGAGCATAGGATAGGGGATTGGATAGGATAGGATAGAAGATAGGCTAGGATAGAGGATAGGATAGAGGATAGGATAGGATAGAGGATAGATGATAGGATAGGATAGAGGATTGGATAGGATCCAGGATAGGATAGGATAGAGGATATGATAGGATAGAGGATAGGATAAGATAGAGGATTGGATAGGATAGAGGATAGATGATAGGATAGGATAGAGGATTGGATAGGATAGAGTTTAGATGATAGGATAGGATAGAGGATTGGATAGGGTGCAGGATAGGATAGGATAGAGGATAGGATAGGGGATTAGATAGGATAGAGGATAGGATAGGATAGAAGATAGGATTGGATAGAGGATAGGATAGAGAATAGGTTAGGATAGAGGATTGGATAGGATACAGGAAAGGATAGACTTGAGGATAGATGATAGGATAGGATAGAGGATTGGATAGGATACAGGATAGAGGATAGGATAGGATAGAAGATAGGATAGGATAGAGGATAGGATAGGATAGAGGATAGGATAGGATAGAGGATAGGATAGGATAGAGGATAGGATAGACGATAGGATAGGATAGAGGATAGGATAGGATAGAGGATAGGATAGAGGATAGGATAGGATAGAGGATCGGATAGGATAGAGGATAGGATAAGATAGCGGATAGGATAGGATAGAGGATAGGATAGGACAGAGGATAGGATAGGGGATTTGATAGGATAGAGGATAGGATAGGATAGAAGATAGGATAGGATAGAGGATAGGATAGGATAGAGGATAGGATAGGATAGGATAGAGGATAGGATAGGATAGAGGATAGGATAGGATAGAGGGTAGGATAGACGATAGGATAGGATAGAGGATAGTATAGGATAGGGGATTAGATATGATAGATTATAGGATAGGATAGAAGATAGGATAGGATAGAGGATAGGATAGGATAGAGGATAGGATCGGATAGAGGATAGGATAGGATAGAGGATAGGATAGACGATAGGATAGGATAGAGGATAGGATAGGTTAGAGGATAGGATAGTATAGAGGATAGGATAGAGGATAGGATAGGATAGAGGATAGGATAGGATAGAGGATAGGATAGAGGATAAGATAGAGGATAGGATAGGATAGAGGATAGGATAGGGGATTTGATAGGATAGAGGATAGGATAGGATAGGATAGAGGATAGGATAGGATAGAGGATAGGATAGGATAGAGGATAGGATAGGATAGAGGATAGGATAGGATAGAGGATAGGATAGACGATAGGATAGGATAGAGGATAGGATAGGTTAGAGGATAGAATAGGATAGAGAATAGGAACGGATAGATGATATTATAGGATAGAGGATAGGATATGATAGAGTATACGATATTATAGATGGTAGGATAGGATAGAGCATAGGGTAGGGGATTGGATAGGATAGGATAGAGGATTGGATAGGATACAGGAAAGGATAGTCTTGAGGATAGAGGATAGGATAGGATAGAGGATAGGATAGGATAGGATAGAGGATAGTATAGGATAGAGGACAGGATAGGATAGAGGATTGGATAGGATACAGGAATAGATAGGATTGAGGATAGATGATAGGATAGGATAGAGGATTGGATAGGATACAGGATAGGATAGGGTGGGGGATTTAATAGGATAGAGGATAGGATAGGATAGAGGATAAGATATAATAGGGGATACGATAGAGGATAGGATAGGATAGAGGATGGGATAGGAAAGAGGGTAGTATAGGTTAGAGGATAGGATAGGATAGAGGATAGCATAGGATAGAGTATAGGATGGGATAGAGGACAGGATAGAGGATAGGATTGGATAGAGGATAGGATAGAGGATAGGATAGGATAGAGAATAGGATAGGATAGAGGATAGGATAGGGTAGAGGATAGGATAGGGGATTGGATAGGATAGTGGATAGGATAGGTTCGAGGATTGGATAGGATAGAGAATAGGATAGGATAGATGATGTTATAGCAAAGAGGATCGGATAAGATAGAGGATACGATATCATAGGCGATGTGATAGTATAGAGGACAGGACAGGATAGAGGATTGGATAGGATAGGATAGAGGATAGGATAGAGGATAGGATAGAGGATAGGATTGGATAGAGGATAGGATAGACGATAGGATAGGATAGAGGATAGGATAGGATAGAGGAGAGGATAGGATAGACGATTGGATAGAGGATAGGATAGGATAGAGGATATTATAGGATAGAGGATATGATAGGATTGATGATAGGATAGGATAGAGGATTAGTTAAGATACAGGATAGGATAGGATAGAGGATAGGATAGGGGATTTGATAGGATAGATAATAGGATAGGACAGAAGATAGGATAGGATAGAGGATAGGATAGGATACAGGAGAGGATAGGATAGAGGATAGGATAGGATAGAGGATAGGATAGACGATAGGATAGGATAGAGGATAGGATAGGATAGGGGATTAGATAGGATAGAGGATAGGATATGATAGAAGATAGGATAGGATAGAGGATAGGATAGGATAGAGGATAGGATAGGATAGACGATAGGATAGGATAGAGGATAGGATAGGATTGCGGATAGGATAGACGATAGGATAGTATAGAGGATAGGATAGGGTAGAGGATAGGATATTCGATAGGATAGGATAGAGGATAGGATAGGATAGAGGATAGGATAGGATAGAGGACAGGATAGGATAGAGGATAGGATGGGATAGAGGATTGGATAGGATACAGGATAGGGTAGACGATAGGATAGGATAGAGGATAGGATAGGATAGAGGACAGGACAGGATAGAGGATTGGATAGGATACAGGAAAGGATAGGATTGAGGATAGATGATAGGATAGAGGATAGGATAGGATAGAGGATAGGATAGGATAGAGGATAGAATAGGATAGAGGACAGGATAGGATAGGGGATTTGATAGGATAGAGGATAGGATAGGGATTTTATAGGATAGAGGATAGGATAGGGGATTTGATAGGATAGATGATAGGGTAGGATGAAGATAGGATAGGATACAGGATAGGATAGGATAGAGGATAGGATAGGATAGAGGATAGGATAGAGGATAGGATAGAGGATAAGATAGAGGATAGGATAGGATAGAGGATAGGATAGGGGATTTGATAGGATAGAGGATAGGATAGGATAGGATAGAGGATAGGATAGGATAGAGGATAGGATAGGATAGAGGATAGGATAGGATAGAGGATAGGATAGACGATAGGATAGGATAGAGGATAGGATAGGTTAGAGGATAGGATAGAATAGAGAATAGGAACGGATAGATGATATTATAGGATAGAGGATAGGATATGATAGAGTATACGATATTATAGAGGGTAGGATAGTATAGAGCATAGGGTAGGGGATTGGATAGGATAGGATAGAGGATAGGATAGGATAGAGGATAGGATAAGATAGAGGATAGGATAGGATAGAGGATAGGATAGGACAGATGATAGGATAGGGGATTTGATAGGGTAGAGGATAGGATAGGATAGAGGATAGGATAGGATAGCATACAGGATAGGATAGGATAGAGGATATGATAGACGATAGGATAGGATAGAGGATATTATAGGATAGAGGATAGGATAGGATAGAGGATAGGATAGGATAGGATAGAGGATAGTATAGGATAGAGGACAGGATAGGATAGAGGATTGGATAGGATACAGGAATAGATAGGATTGAGGATAGATGATAGGATAGGATAGAGGATTGGATAGGATACAGGATAGGATAGGATAGAGGATAGGGTGGGGGATTTAATAGGATAGAGGATAGGATAGGATAGAAGATAGGATAGGATAGAGGATAAGATATAATAGGGGATACGATAGAGGATAGGATAGGATAGAGGATGGGATAGGAAAGAGGGTAGTATAGGTTAGAGGATAGGATAGGATAGAGGATAGCATAGGATAGAGTATAGGATGGGATAGAGGACAGGATAGAGGATAGGATTGGATAGAGGATAGGATAGAGGATAGGATAGGATAGAGCATAGGATAGGATAGAGGATAGGATAGGGTGGAGGATAGGATAGGGGATTGGATAGGATAGTGGACAGGATAGGTTCGAGGATTGGATAGGATAGAGAATAGGATAGGATAGATGATGTTATAGCAAAGAGGATCGGATAAGATAGAGGATACGATATCATAGGCGATGTGATAGTATAGAGGGCAGGATAGGATAGAGGAAAGGATAGGAAAGTGGATAGGATAGGATGGATGATAGGATAGAGGATAGGATAGAGGATTGGATAGGATAGAGGATAGGATAGGATAGGATAGTGGATAGGATAGGATAGAGGATAGGATAGGATAGGATAGAGGATAGGATAGAGGATAGGATAGAGGATAGGATTGGATAGAGGATAGGATAGACGATATTATAGGATAGAGGATAGGATAGGATAGAGGAGAGGATAGGATAGACGATTGGATAGAGGATAGGATAGGATAGAGGATATTATAGGATAGAGGATATGATAGGATTGATGATAGGATAGGATAGAGGATTAGTTAAGATACAGGATAGGATAGGATAGAGGATAGGATAGGGGATTTGATAGGATAGAGGATAGGATAGGACAGAAGATAGGATAGGATAGAGGATAGGATAGGATACAGGAGAGGATAGGATAGAGGATAGGATAGGATAGAGGATAGGATAGACGATAGGATAGGATAGAGGATAGGATAGGATAGGGGATTAGATAGGATAGAGGATAGGATATGATAGAAGATAGGATAGGATAGAGGATAGGGTAGGATAGAGGATAGGATAGGATAGACGATAGGATAGGATAGAGGATAGGATAGGATTGCGGATAGGATAGACGATAGGATAGTATAGAGGATAGGATAGGGTAGAGGATAGGATATTCGATAGGATAGGATAGAGGATAGGATAGGATAGAGGATAGGATAGGATAGAGGACAGGATAGGATAGAGGATTGGATAGGATACAGGAAAGGATAGGATTGAGGATAGATGATAGGATAGGATAGAGGATTGGATAGGATACAGGATAGGATAGGATAGAGGATAGGATGAGGGATTTGATAGGATAGAGGATAGGATAGGATAGACGATAATGTAGGATAGAGGATAGGATAGGATAGAGCATAGGATAGGATAGAGGATAGGATAGGATAGAGGATAGGATGGGATAGAGGATTGGATAGGATACAGGATAGGGTAGACGATAGGATAGGATAGAGGATAGGATAGGATAGAGGACAGGACAGGATAGAGGATTGGATAGGATACAGGAAAGGATAGGATTGAGGATAGATGATAGGATAGAGGATAGGATAGGATAGAGGATAGGATAGGATAGAGGATAGAATAGGATAGAGGACAGGATAGGATAGGGGATTTGATAGTATAGAGGAAAGGATAGGGATTTTATAGGATAGAGGATAGGATAGGGGATTTGATAGGATAGATGATAGGGTAGGATAGAAGATAGGATAGGATAGAGGATATGATAGGATTGAGGATAGGATAGGATAGAGGATTGGATAGGATAGAGGATAGATGATAGGATAGGATAGGGGATTTGATAGGAAAGATGATAGGGTAGGATGAAGATAGGATAGGATACAGTATATGATAGGATAGAGGATAGGATAGGATAGAGGATTGGATAGGATAGAGGATAGAAGATAGGATAGGATAGAGGATAGGATAGGATAGGGGATTTGATCGGATAGAGGATAGGATAGGGGTTTTGATAGGATAGATGATAGGGTAGGATAGAAGATAGGATAGGATAGAGGATAGGATAGGATAGAGGATAGGATAGGACAGAGGATAGGATAGGATAGAGGATACGATAGAGCATAGGATAGAGAATAGGTTAGGATAGAGAATAGGAACGGATAGCTGATATTATAGGATAGAGGATAGGATATGATAGAGTATACGATATTATAGAGGGTAGGATAGGTTAGAGCATAGGATAGGGGATTGGATAGGATAGGATAGAGGATAGGCTAGGATAGAGGATAGGATTGAGGATAGGATAGGATAGGATAGAGGATAGATGATAGGATAGGATAGAGGATTGGATAGGATCCAGGATAGGATAGGATAGAGGATAGGATAGAGGATATGATAGGATAGAGGATAGGATAAGATAGAGGATTGGATAGGATAGAGGATAGATGATAGGATAGGATAGAGGATTGGATAGGATAGAGTTTAGATGATAGGATAGGATAGAGGATTGGATAGGGTACAGGATAGGATAGGATAGAGGATAGGATAGGGGATTAGATAGGATAGAGGATAGGATAGGATAGAAGATAGGATTGGATAGAGGATAGGATAGAGAATAGGTTAGGATAGAGGATTGGATAGGATACAGGAAAGGATAGACTTGAGGATAGATGATAGGATAGGATAGAGGATTGGATAGGATACAGGATAGAGGATAGGATAGAGGATTGGATAGGATACAGGATAGAGGATAGGATAGGATAGAAGATAGGATAGGATAGAGGGTAGGATAGGATAGAGGATAGGATAGGCGATAGGATAGGATAGAGGATAGGATAGGATAGAGGATAGGATAGAGGATAGGATAGGATAGAGGATCGGATAGGATAGAGGATAGGATAAGATAGCGGATAGGATAGGATAGAGGATAGGATAGGACAGAGGATAGGATAGGGGATTTGATAGGATAGAGGATAGGATAGGATAGAAGATAGGATAGGATAGAGGATAGGATAGGATAGAGGATAGGATAGGATAGAGGGTAGGATAGACGATAGGATAGGATAGAGGATAGTATAGGATAGGGGATTAGATATGATAGATTATAGGATAGGATAGAAGATAGGATAGGATAGAGGATAGGATAGGATAGAGGATAGGATAGAGGATAAGATAGAGGATAGGATAGGATAGAGGATAGGATAGGATAGAGGATAGGGTATGATAGAGGATAGAATAGAGGATAGGATAGACGATAGGAGAGAGGATAGGATAGGATAGAGGATAGGATAGACGATAGGATAGGATACAGGATAGGATAGGATAGAGGATAGGATAGAGGATAGGATAGAGGATAGGATAGAGGGTAGGATAGAGGATAGGATAGGATAGAGGATCGGATAGGATAGAGGATAGGATAAGATAGCGGATCGGATAGGATAGAGGATAGGATAGGACAGAGGATAGGATAGGGGATTTGATAGGATAGAGGATAGGATAGGATAGAAGATAGGATAGGATAGAGGATAGGATAGGATAGAGGATAGATGATAGGATAGGATAGAGGATTGGATAGGATCCAGGATAGGATAGGATAGAGGATAGGATAGAGGATATGATAGGATAGAGGATAGGATAAGATAGAGGATTGGATAGGATAGAGGATAGATGATAGGATAGGATAGAGGATTGGATAGGATAGAGTTTAGATGATAGGATAGGATAGAGGATTGGATAGGGTACAGGATAGGATAGGATAGAGGATAGGATAGGGGATTAGATAGGATGGAGGATAGGATAGGATAGAAGATAGGATTGGATAGAGGATAGGATAGAGAATAGGTTAGGATAGAGGATTGGATAGGATACAGGAAAGGATAGACTTGAGGATAGATGATAGGATAGGATAGAGGATTGGATAGGATACAGGATAGAGGATAGGATAGGATAGAAGATAGGATAGGATAGAGGATAGGATAGGATAGAGAATAGGATAGGATAGAGGATAGGATAGGATAGAGGATAGGATAGACGATAGGATAGGATAGAGGATAGGATAGGATAGAGGATAGGATAGAGGATAGGATAGGATAGAGGATCGGATAGGATAGAGGATAGGATAAGATAGCGGATAGGATAGGATAGAGGATAGGATAGGACAGAGGGTAGGATAGGGGATTTGATAGGATAGAGGATAGGATAGGATAGAAGATAGGATAGGATAGAGGATAGGATAGGATAGAGGATAGGATAGGATAGGATAGAGGATAGGATAGGATAGAGGCTAGGATAGACGATAGGATAGGATAGAGGATAGTATAGGATAGGGGATTAGATATGATAGATTATAGGATAGGATAGAAGATAGGATAGGATAGAGGATAGGATAGGATAGAGGATAGGATCGGATAGAGGATAGGATAGGATAGAGGATAGGATAGACGATAGGATAGGATAGAGGATAGGATAGGTTAGAGGATAGGATAGTATAGAGGATAGGATAGAGGATAGGATAGGATAGAGGATAGGATAGAGGATAAGATAGAGGATAGGATAGGATAGAGGATAGGGTATGATAGAGGATAGAATAGAGGATAGGATAGAAGATAGGAGAGAGGATAGGATAGGATAGAGGATAGGATAGACGATAGGATAGGATAGAGGATAGGATAGGATAGAGGATAGGATAGAGGATAGGATAGAGGATAGGATAGAGGATAGGATAGGATAGAGGATCGGATAGGATAGAGGATAGGATAAGATAGCGGATCGGATAGGATAGAGGATAGGATAGGACAGAGGATAGGATAGGGGATTTGATAGGATAGAGGATTGGATAGGATAGAAGATAGGATAGGATAGAGGATAGGATAGGATAGAGGATAGGATAGGATAGAGGATAGGATAGGATAGAGGATAGGATAGGATAGAGGATAGGATAGACGATAGGATAGGATAGAGGATAGGATAGGTTAGAGGATAGAATAGGATAGAGAATAGGAACGGATAGATGATATTATAGGATAGAGGATAGGATATGATAGAGTATACGATATTATAGATGGTAGGATAGGATAGAGCATAGGGTAGGGGATTGGATAGGATAGGATAGAGGATTGGATAGGATACAGGAAAGGATAGTCTTGAGGATAGAGGATAGGATAGGATAGAGGATAGGATAGGATAGGATAGAGGATAGTATAGGATAGAGGACAGGATAGGATAGAGGATTGGATAGGATACAGGAATAGATAGGATTGAGGATAGATGATAGGATAGGATAGAGGATTGGATAGGATACAGGATAGGATAGGGTGGGGGATTTAATAGGATAGAGGATAGGATAGGATAGAGGATAAGATATAATAGGGGATACGATAGAGGATAGGATAGGATAGAGGATGGGATAGGAAAGAGGGTAGTATAGGTTAGAGGATAGGATAGGATAGAGGATAGCATAGGATAGAGTATAGGATGGGATAGAGGACAGGATAGAGGATAGGATTGGATAGAGGATAGGATAGAGGATAGGATAGGATAGAGAATAGGATAGGATAGAGGATAGGATAGGGTAGAGGATAGGATAGGGGATTGGATAGGATAGTGGATAGGATAGGTTCGAGGATTGGATAGGATAGAGAATAGGATAGGATAGATGATGTTATAGCAAAGAGGATCGGATAAGATAGAGGATACGATATCATAGGCGATGTGATAGTATAGAGGACAGGACAGGATAGAGGATTGGATAGGATAGGATAGAGGATAGGATAGGATAGAGGATAGGATAGAGGATAGGATAGAGGATAAGATAGAGGATAGGATAGGATAGAGGATAGGATAGGGGATTTGATAGGATAGAGGATAGGATAGGATAGGATAGAGGATAGGATAGGATAGAGGATAGGATAGGATAGAGGATAGGATAGGATAGAGGATAGGATAGACGATAGGATAGGATAGAGGATAGGATAGGTTAGAGGATAGGATAGAATAGAGAATAGGAACGGATAGATGATATTATAGGATAGAGGATAGGATATGATAGAGTATACGATATTATAGAGGGTAGGATAGTATAGAGCATAGGGTAGGGGATTGGATAGGATAGGATAGAGGATAGGATAGGATAGAGGATAGGATAAGATAGAGGATAGGATAGGATAGAGGATAGGATAGGACAGATGATAGGATAGGGGATTTGATAGGGTAGAGGATAGGATAGGATAGAGGATAGGATAGGATAGCATACAGGATAGGATAGGATAGAGGATATGATAGACGATAGGATAGGATAGAGGATATTATAGGATAGAGGATAGGATAGGATAGAGGATAGGATAGGATAGGATAGAGGATAGTATAGGATAGAGGACAGGATAGGATAGAGGATTGGATAGGATACAGGAATAGATAGGATTGAGGATAGATGATAGGATAGGATAGAGGATTGGATAGGATACAGGATAGGATAGGATAGAGGATAGGGTGGGGGATTTAATAGGATAGAGGATAGGATAGGATAGAAGATAGGATAGGATAGAGGATAAGATATAATAGGGGATACGATAGAGGATAGGATAGGATAGAGGATGGGATAGGAAAGAGGGTAGTATAGGTTAGAGGATAGGATAGGATAGAGGATAGCATAGGATAGAGTATAGGATGGGATAGAGGACAGGATAGAGGATAGGATTGGATAGAGGATAGGATAGAGGATAGGATAGGATAGAGCATAGGATAGGATAGAGGATAGGATAGGGTGGAGGATAGGATAGGGGATTGGATAGGATAGTGGACAGGATAGGTTCGAGGATTGGATAGGATAGAGAATAGGATAGGATAGATGATGTTATAGCAAAGAGGATCGGATAAGATAGAGGATACGATATCATAGGCGATGTGATAGTATAGAGGGCAGGATAGGATAGAGGAAAGGATAGGAAAGTGGATAGGATAGGATGGATGATAGGATAGAGGATAGGATAGAGGATTGGATAGGATAGAGGATAGGATAGGATAGGATAGTGGATAGGATAGGATAGAGGATAGGATAGGATAGGATAGAGGATAGGATAGAGGATAGGATAGAGGATAGGATTGGATAGAGGATAGGATAGACGATATTATAGGATAGAGGATAGGATAGGATAGAGGAGAGGATAGGATAGACGATTGGATAGAGGATAGGATAGGATAGAGGATATTATAGGATAGAGGATATGATAGGATTGATGATAGGATAGGATAGAGGATTAGTTAAGATACAGGATAGGATAGGATAGAGGATAGGATAGGGGATTTGATAGGATAGAGGATAGGATAGGACAGAAGATAGGATAGGATAGAGGATAGGATAGGATACAGGAGAGGATAGGATAGAGGATAGGATAGGATAGAGGATAGGATAGACGATAGGATAGGATAGAGGATAGGATAGGATAGGGGATTAGATAGGATAGAGGATAGGATATGATAGAAGATAGGATAGGATAGAGGATAGGGTAGGATAGAGGATAGGATAGGATAGACGATAGGATAGGATAGAGGATAGGATAGGATTGCGGATAGGATAGACGATAGGATAGTATAGAGGATAGGATAGGGTAGAGGATAGGATATTCGATAGGATAGGATAGAGGATAGGATAGGATAGAGGATAGGATAGGATAGAGGACAGGATAGGATAGAGGATTGGATAGGATACAGGAAAGGATAGGATTGAGGATAGATGATAGGATAGGATAGAGGATTGGATAGGATACAGGATAGGATAGGATAGAGGATAGGATGAGGGATTTGATAGGATAGAGGATAGGATAGGATAGACGATAATGTAGGATAGAGGATAGGATAGGATAGAGCATAGGATAGGATAGAGGATAGGATAGGATAGAGGATAGGATGGGATAGAGGATTGGATAGGATACAGGATAGGGTAGACGATAGGATAGGATAGAGGATAGGATAGGATAGAGGACAGGACAGGATAGAGGATTGGATAGGATACAGGAAAGGATAGGATTGAGGATAGATGATAGGATAGAGGATAGGATAGGATAGAGGATAGGATAGGATAGAGGATAGAATAGGATAGAGGACAGGATAGGATAGGGGATTTGATAGTATAGAGGAAAGGATAGGGATTTTATAGGATAGAGGATAGGATAGGGGATTTGATAGGATAGATGATAGGGTAGGATAGAAGATAGGATAGGATAGAGGATATGATAGGATTGAGGATAGGATAGGATAGAGGATTGGATAGGATAGAGGATAGATGATAGGATAGGATAGGGGATTTGATAGGAAAGATGATAGGGTAGGATGAAGATAGGATAGGATACAGTATATGATAGGATAGAGGATAGGATAGGATAGAGGATTGGATAGGATAGAGGATAGAAGATAGGATAGGATAGAGGATAGGATAGGATAGGGGATTTGATCGGATAGAGGATAGGATAGGGGTTTTGATAGGATAGATGATAGGGTAGGATAGAAGATAGGATAGGATAGAGGATAGGATAGGATAGAGGATAGGATAGGACAGAGGATAGGATAGGATAGAGGATACGATAGAGCATAGGATAGAGAATAGGTTAGGATAGAGAATAGGAACGGATAGCTGATATTATAGGATAGAGGATAGGATATGATAGAGTATACGATATTATAGAGGGTAGGATAGGTTAGAGCATAGGATAGGGGATTGGATAGGATAGGATAGAGGATAGGCTAGGATAGAGGATAGGATTGAGGATAGGATAGGATAGGATAGAGGATAGATGATAGGATAGGATAGAGGATTGGATAGGATCCAGGATAGGATAGGATAGAGGATAGGATAGAGGATATGATAGGATAGAGGATAGGATAAGATAGAGGATTGGATAGGATAGAGGATAGATGATAGGATAGGATAGAGGATTGGATAGGATAGAGTTTAGATGATAGGATAGGATAGAGGATTGGATAGGGTACAGGATAGGATAGGATAGAGGATAGGATAGGGGATTAGATAGGATAGAGGATAGGATAGGATAGAAGATAGGATTGGATAGAGGATAGGATAGAGAATAGGTTAGGATAGAGGATTGGATAGGATACAGGAAAGGATAGACTTGAGGATAGATGATAGGATAGGATAGAGGATTGGATAGGATACAGGATAGAGGATAGGATAGAGGATTGGATAGGATACAGGATAGAGGATAGGATAGGATAGAAGATAGGATAGGATAGAGGGTAGGATAGGATAGAGGATAGGATAGGCGATAGGATAGGATAGAGGATAGGATAGGATAGAGGATAGGATAGAGGATAGGATAGGATAGAGGATCGGATAGGATAGAGGATAGGATAAGATAGCGGATAGGATAGGATAGAGGATAGGATAGGACAGAGGATAGGATAGGGGATTTGATAGGATAGAGGATAGGATAGGATAGAAGATAGGATAGGATAGAGGATAGGATAGGATAGAGGATAGGATAGGATAGAGGGTAGGATAGACGATAGGATAGGATAGAGGATAGTATAGGATAGGGGATTAGATATGATAGATTATAGGATAGGATAGAAGATAGGATAGGATAGAGGATAGGATAGGATAGAGGATAGGATAGAGGATAAGATAGAGGATAGGATAGGATAGAGGATAGGATAGGATAGAGGATAGGGTATGATAGAGGATAGAATAGAGGATAGGATAGACGATAGGAGAGAGGATAGGATAGGATAGAGGATAGGATAGACGATAGGATAGGATACAGGATAGGATAGGATAGAGGATAGGATAGAGGATAGGATAGAGGATAGGATAGAGGGTAGGATAGAGGATAGGATAGGATAGAGGATCGGATAGGATAGAGGATAGGATAAGATAGCGGATCGGATAGGATAGAGGATAGGATAGGACAGAGGATAGGATAGGGGATTTGATAGGATAGAGGATAGGATAGGATAGAAGATAGGATAGGATAGAGGATAGGATAGGATAGAGGATAGATGATAGGATAGGATAGAGGATTGGATAGGATCCAGGATAGGATAGGATAGAGGATAGGATAGAGGATATGATAGGATAGAGGATAGGATAAGATAGAGGATTGGATAGGATAGAGGATAGATGATAGGATAGGATAGAGGATTGGATAGGATAGAGTTTAGATGATAGGATAGGATAGAGGATTGGATAGGGTACAGGATAGGATAGGATAGAGGATAGGATAGGGGATTAGATAGGATGGAGGATAGGATAGGATAGAAGATAGGATTGGATAGAGGATAGGATAGAGAATAGGTTAGGATAGAGGATTGGATAGGATACAGGAAAGGATAGACTTGAGGATAGATGATAGGATAGGATAGAGGATTGGATAGGATACAGGATAGAGGATAGGATAGGATAGAAGATAGGATAGGATAGAGGATAGGATAGGATAGAGAATAGGATAGGATAGAGGATAGGATAGGATAGAGGATAGGATAGACGATAGGATAGGATAGAGGATAGGATAGGATAGAGGATAGGATAGAGGATAGGATAGGATAGAGGATCGGATAGGATAGAGGATAGGATAAGATAGCGGATAGGATAGGATAGAGGATAGGATAGGACAGAGGGTAGGATAGGGGATTTGATAGGATAGAGGATAGGATAGGATAGAAGATAGGATAGGATAGAGGATAGGATAGGATAGAGGATAGGATAGGATAGGATAGAGGATAGGATAGGATAGAGGCTAGGATAGACGATAGGATAGGATAGAGGATAGTATAGGATAGGGGATTAGATATGATAGATTATAGGATAGGATAGAAGATAGGATAGGATAGAGGATAGGATAGGATAGAGGATAGGATCGGATAGAGGATAGGATAGGATAGAGGATAGGATAGACGATAGGATAGGATAGAGGATAGGATAGGTTAGAGGATAGGATAGTATAGAGGATAGGATAGAGGATAGGATAGGATAGAGGATAGGATAGAGGATAAGATAGAGGATAGGATAGGATAGAGGATAGGGTATGATAGAGGATAGAATAGAGGATAGGATAGAAGATAGGAGAGAGGATAGGATAGGATAGAGGATAGGATAGACGATAGGATAGGATAGAGGATAGGATAGGATAGAGGATAGGATAGAGGATAGGATAGAGGATAGGATAGAGGATAGGATAGGATAGAGGATCGGATAGGATAGAGGATAGGATAAGATAGCGGATCGGATAGGATAGAGGATAGGATAGGACAGAGGATAGGATAGGGGATTTGATAGGATAGAGGATTGGATAGGATAGAAGATAGGATAGGATAGAGGATAGGATAGGATAGAGGATAGGATAGGTTAGGATAGAGGGTAGGATAGGATAGAGGATAGGATAGACGATAGGATAGGATAGAGGATAGTATAGGATAGGGGATTAGATATGATAGATTATAGGATAGGATAGAAGATAGGATAGGATAGAGGATAGGATAGGATAGAGGATAGGATAGGATAGAGGATAGGATAGAGGATAGGATAGGATAGAGGATCGGATAGGATAGAGGATAGATGATAGGATAGGGTAGAGGATTGGATAGGATCCAGGATAGGATAGGATAGAGGATAGGATAGAGGATAGGATAGGATAGGATAGAGGGTAGGATAGGATAGAGGATAGGATAGACGATAGGATAGGATAGAGGATAGTATAGGATAGGGGATTAGATATGATAGATTATAGGATAGGATAGAAGATAGGATAGGATAGAGGATAGGATAGGATAGAGGATAGGATAGGATAGAGGATAGGATAGAGGATAGGATAGGATAGAGGATCGGATAGGATAGAGGATAGATGATAGGATTGGATAGAGGATTGGATAGGATCCAGGATAGGATAGGATAGAGGATAGGATAGAGGATATGATAGGATAGAGGATAGGATAAGATAGAGGATTGGATAGGATAGAGGATAGATGATAGGATAGGATAGATGATTGGATAGGATAGAGTTTAGATGATAGGATAGGATAGAGGATTGGATAGGGTACAGGATAGGATAGGATAGAGGATAGGATAGGATAGAGGATAGGGTGG
This sequence comes from Halictus rubicundus, assembly GCF_050948215.1. Lineage (NCBI taxonomy): Eukaryota > Metazoa > Arthropoda > Insecta > Hymenoptera > Halictidae > Halictus > Halictus rubicundus. The sequence continues at coordinate 56,050 of NW_027488792.1, forward strand.
GCGATTTAATAGGATAGAGGATAGGATAGGATAGAAGATAGGATAGGATAGAGGATAAGATATAATAGGGGATACAATAGAGGATAGGATAGGATAGAGGATGGGATAGGAAAGAGGGTAGTATAGGTTAGAGGAGAGGATAGGATAGAGGATAGCATAGGATAGAGTATAGGATGGGATAGAGGACAGGATAGAGGATAGGATTGGATAGAGGATAGGATAGAGGATAGGATAGGATAGAGCATAGGATAGGATAGAGGATAGGATAGGGTAGAGGATAGGATAGGGGATTGGATAGGATAGTGGATAGGATAGGTTCGAGGATTGGATAGGATAGAGAATAGGATAGGATAGATGATGTTATAGCAAAGAGGATCGGATAAGATAGAGGATACGATATCATAGGCGATGTGATAGTATAGAGGGCAGGATAGGATAGAGGAAAGGATAGGAAAGTGGATAAGATAGGATGGATGATAGGATAGAGGATAGGATAGAGGATTGGATAGCATAGAGGATAGGATAGGATAGAGGATAGGATAGAGGATAAGATAGAGGATAGGATAGGATAGAGGATAGGATAGGATAGAGGATAGGGTATGATAGAGGATAGAATAGAGGATAGGATAGAAGATAGGAGAGAGGATAGGATAGGATAGAGGATAGGATAGACGATAGGATAGGATAGAGGATAGGATAGGATAGAGGATAGGATAGAGGATAGGATAGAGGATAGGATAGGATAGAGGATCGGATAGGATAGAGGATAGGATAAGATAGCGGATCGGATAGGATAGAGGATAGGATAGGACAGAGGATAGGATAGGGGATTTGATAGGATAGAGGATTGGATAGGATAGAAGATAGGATAGGATAGAGGATAGGATAGGATAGAGGATAGGATAGGTTAGGATAGAGGGTAGGATTGGATAGAGGATAGGATAGACGATAGGATAGGATAGAGGATAGTATAGGATAGGGGATTAGATATGATAGATTATAGGATAGGATAGAAGATAGGATAGGATAGAGGATAGGATAGGATAGAGGATAGGATACGATAGAGGATAGGATAGAGGATAGGATAGGATAGAGGATCGGATAGGATAGAGGATAGATGATAGGATAGGATAGAGGATTGGATAGGATCCAGGATAGGATAGGATAGAGGATAGGATAGAGGATATGATAGGAAAGAGGATAGGATAAGATAGAGGATTGGATAGGATAGAGGATAGATGATAGGATAGGATAGAGGATTGGATAGGATAGAGTTTAGATGATAGGATAGGATAGAGGATTGGATAGGGTACAGGATAGGATAGGATAGAGGATAGGATAGGATAGAGGATAGGTTGGGCGATTTAATAGGATAGAGGATAGGATAGGATAGAGCATAGGATAGGATAGAGGATAGGATAGGGTAGAGGATAGGATAGGGGATTGGATAGGATAGTGGATAGGATAGGTTCGAGGATTGGATAGGATAGAGAATAGGATAGGATAGATGATGTTATAGCAAAGAGGATCGGATAAGATAGAGGATACGATATCATAGGCGATGTGATAGTATAGAGGGCAGGATAGGATAGAGGAAAGGATAGGATAGACGATAATGTAGGATAGAGGATAGGATAGGATAGAGCATAGGATAGGATAGAAGATAGGATAGGATAGAGGATAGGATGGGATAGAGGATTGGATAGGATACAGGATAGGGTAGACGATAGGATAGGATAGAGGATAGGATAGGATAGAGGACAGGACAGGATAGAGGATTGGATAGGATACAGGAAAGGATAGGATTGAGGATAGATGATAGGATAGAGGATAGGATAGAGGATAGGATAGAGGATAGGATAGGATAGAGGATAGAATAGGATAGAGGACAGGATAGGATAGGGGATTTGATAGGATAGAGGATAGGATAGGGATATTATAGGATAGAGGATAGGATAGGGGATTTGATAGGATAGATGATAGGGTAGGATAGAAGATAGGATAGGATAGAGGATATGATAGGATAGAGGATAGGATAGGATAGAGGATTGGATAGGATAGAGGATAGATGATAGGATAGAATAGGGGATTTGATAGGAAAGATGATAGGGTAGGATGAAGATAGGATAGGATACAGGATATGATAGGATAGAGGATAGGATAGGATAGAGGATTGGATGGGATAGAGGATAGAAGATAGGATAGGATAGAGGATAGGATAGGATAGGGGATTTGATCGGATAGAGGATAGGATAGGGGTTTTGATAGGATAGATGATAGGGTAGGATAGAAGATAGGATAGGATAGAGGATACGATAGAGCATAGGATAGAGAATAGGTTAGGATAGAGAATAGGAACGGATAGATGATATTATAGGATAGAGGATAGGATATGATAGAGTATACGATATTATAGAGGGTAGGATAGGTTAGAGCATAGGATAGGGGATTGGATAGGATAGGATAGAGGATAGGCTAGGATAGAGGATAGGATAGAGGATAGGATAGGATCCAGGATAGGATAGGAGAGAGGATAGGATAGAGGATAGGATAGAGGATATGATAGGATAGAGGATCGGATAGGATAGAGGATAGGATAAGATAGCGGATAGGATAGGATAGAGGATAGGATAGGATAGAGGATAGGATAGGTTAGAGGATAGGATAGTATAGAGGATAGGATAGAGGATAGGATAGGATAGAGGATAGGATAGAGGATAAGATAGAGGATAGGATAGGATAGAGGATAGGATAGGATAGAGGATAGGGTATGATAGAGGATAGAATAGAGGATATGATAGAAGATAGGAGAGAGGATAGGATAGGATAGAGGATAGATGATAGGATAGGATAGAGGATTGGATAGGATAGAGTTTAGATGATAGGATAGGATAGAGGATTGGATAGGGTACAGGATAGGATAGGATAGAGGATAGGATAGGGGATTAGATAGGATAGAGGATAGGATAGTATAGAGGATAGGATAGAGGATAGGATAGGATAGAGTATACTATAGAGGATAAGATAGAGGATAGGATAGGATAGAGGATAGGATAGGATAGAGGATAGGGTATGATAGAGGATAGAATAGAGGATAGGATAGAAGATAGGAGAGAGGATAGGATAGGATAGAGGATAGGATAGACGATAGGATAGGATAGAGGATAGGGTAGAGGATAGGATAGGATAGAGGTTCGGATAGGATAGAGGATAGGATAAGATAGCGGATAGGATAGGATAGAGGATAGGATAGGACAGAGGATAGGATAGGGGATTTGATAGGATAGAGGATAGGATAGGATAGAAGATAGGATAGGATAGAGGATAGGATAGGATAGAGGATAGGATAGGATAGGATAGGATAGAGGATAGGTTAGGATAGAGGGTAGGATAGACGATAGGATAGGATAGAGGATAGTATAGGATAGGGGATTAGATATGATAGATTATAGGATAGGATAGAAGATAGGATAGGATAGAGGATAGGATAGGATAGAGGATAGGATCGGATAGAGGATAGGATAGGATAGAGGACAGGATAGACGATAGGATAGGATAGAGGATAGGATAGGTTAGAGGATAGGATAGTATAGAGGATAGGATAGAGGATAGGATAGGATAGAGTATACTATAGAGGATAAGATAGAGGATAGGATAGGATAGAGGATAGGATAGGATAGAGGATAGGGTATGATAGGGGATAGAATAGAGGATAGGATAGAAGATAGGAGAGAGGGTAGGATAGGATAGAGGATAGGATAGACGATAGGATAGGATAGAGGATAGGATAGGATAGAGGATAGGATAGAGGATAGGATAGAGGATAGGATAGAGGATAGGATAGGATAGAGGATCGGATAGGATAGAGGATAGGATAAGATAGCGGATCGGATAGGATAGAGGATAGGATAGGACAGAGGATAGGATAGGGGATTTGATAGGATAGAGGATAGGATAGGATAGAAGATAGGATAGGATAGAGGATAGGATAGGATAGAGGATAGGATAGGATAGGATAGAGGGTAGGATAGGATAGAGGATAGGATAGACGATAGGATAGGATAGAGGATAGTATAGGATAGGGGATTAGATATGATAGATTATAGGATAGGATAGAAGATAGGATAGGATAGAGGATAGGATAGGATAGAGGATAGGATCGGATAGAGGATAGGATAGAGAATAGGATAGGATAGAGGATCGGATAGGATAGAGGATAGGATAAGATAGCGGATAGGATAGGATAGAGGATAGGATAGGATAGAGGATAGGATAGGATAGAGGATAGGATAGGATAGAGGATAGGATAGGATAGAGGATAGGATAGGCGATAGGATAGGATAGAGGATAGGATAGGTTAGAGGATATAATAGTATAGATAATAGGATAGAGGATAGGATAGGATAGAGGATAAGATAGAGGATAGGATAGGATAGAGGATAGGATAGGATAGTGGATAGGATATGATAGAGGATAGAATAGAGGATAGGATAGAAGATAGGAGAGAGGATAGGATAGGATAGAGGATAGGATAGGATAGAGGATAGGATAAGATAGAGGATAGGATAGGATAGAGGATAGGATAGGACAGAGGATAGGATAGGGGATTTCATAGGATAGAGGATAGGATAGGATAGAAGATAGGATAGGATAGAGGATAGGATAGGATAGAGGATAGGATAGGATAGGATACAGGATAGGATAGGATAGAGGATAGGATAGGATAGAGGATAGGATAGACGATAGGATAGGATAGAGGATAGGATAGACGATAGGATAGGATAGAGGATAGGATAGGATAGGGGATTAGATATGATAGATTGTAGGATAGGATAGAGGATACGATAGGATAGAGGTTAGGATAGGATAGAGGATAGGATAGGATAGAGGATAGGATAGACGATAGGATAGGATAGAGGATAGGATAGGTTAGAGGATAGGATAGGGGATTTGATAGGATAGAGGATAGGATAGGATAGAAGATAGGATAGGATAGAGGATACGATAGGATAGAGGTTAGGATAGGGGATTTGATAGGATAGATGATGGGGTAGGATAGAAGATAGGATAGGATAGATGATAGGATAGGATAGAGGATAGGATAGGATAGAGGATAGGATAGGATAGAGGATAGGATAGGATAGAGGATTGGATAGAGGATAGGATAGGATAGAGGATAGGATAGGTTAAAGGATAGGATAGGGGATTTGATAGGATAGAGGATAAGATAGGATAGAAGATAGGATAGGATAGAGGATACGATAGGATAGAGGTTAGGATAGGGGATTTGATAGGATAGATGATAGGGTAGGATAGAAGATAGGATAGGATAGAGGATAGGATAGGATAGAGGATAGGATAGGATAGGATAGAGGATTGGATAGAGGATAGGATAGAGAATAGGTTAGGATAGAGAATATGAACGGATAGATGATATTATGGGATAGAGGATAGGATATGATAGAGTATACGATATTATGGAGGGTAGGATAGGATAGAGCATAGGGTAGGGGATTGGATATAATAGGATACAGGATAGGATAGGATAGAGGATAGGATAGGATAGAGGATAGGATAGAGGATAGGATAGAGGATAGGATAGAGGATAGGATAGGATAGAGGATCGGATAGGATAGAGGATAGGATAAGATAGCGGATAGGATAGGATAGAGGATAGGATAGGATAGAGGATAGGATAGGATAGAGGATAGGATAGGATAGGATAGAGGATAGGATAGGATAGAGGATAGGATAGGATAGAGGATAGGATAGGTTAGAGGATAGAATAGTATAGAGGATAGGATAGAGGATAGGATAGGATAGAGGATAAGATAGAGGATAGGATAGGATAGAGGATAGGATAGGTTAGAGGATAGGATAGGGGATTTGATAGGATAGAGGATAGGATAGGATAGAAGATAGGATAGGATAGAGGATAGGATAGGATAGAGGATAGGATAGGATAGAGGATAGGATAGAGGATAGGATAGAAGATATGATAGAGGATAGGATAGGATAGAGGATAGGATAGGATAGAGGATAGGATAAGATAGAGGATAGGATAGGATAGAGGATAGGATAGGACAGAGGATAGGATAGGATAGAGGATAGGATAGGATAGGATAGAGGATAGTATAGGATAGAGGACAGGATAGGATAGAGGATTGGATAGGATTCAGGATAGGATAGGATAGAGGATAGGGTAGGGGATTTAATAGGATAGAGGATAGGATAGGATAGAGGATAAGATAGGATAGGGGATACGATAGAGGATAGGATAGGATAGAGGATGGGATAGGAAAGAGGGTAGTATAGGTTAGAGGATAGGATAGGATAGAGGATATCATAGGATAGAGTATAGGATGGGATAGAGGACAGGATAGAGGATAGGATAGAGGATAGGATAGGATAGAGCATAGGATAGGATAGAGGATAGGATAGGGTAGAGGATAGGATAGGGGATTGGATAGGATAGTGGATAGGATAGGTTCGAGGATTGGATAGGATAGAGAATAGGATAGGATAGATGATGTTATCGCAAAGAGGATCGGATAGGATAGAGGATACGATATCATAGGCGATGTGATAGTATAGAGGGCAGGATAGGATAGAGGAAAGGATAGGAAAGTGGATAGGATAGGATGGATGATAGGATAGAGGATCGGATAGGTGATTGGATAGGATAGAGGATAGGATAGGATAGTGGATAGGATAGGATAGAGGATAGGATAGGATAGGATAGAGGATAGGATAGAGGATAGGATAGAGGATAGGATTGGATAGAGGATAGGATAGACGATAGGATAGGATAGAGGATAGGATAGGATAGAGGAGAGGATAGGATAGACGATTGGATAGACGATAGGATAGGATAGAGGATATTATAGGATAGAGGATATGATAGGATTGATGATAGGATAGGATAGAGGATTGGTTAAAATACAGGATAGGATAGGATAGAGGATAGGATAGGGGATTTGATAGGATAGAGGATAGGATAGGACAGAAGATAGGATAGGATAGAGGATAGGATAGGATACAGGAGAGGATAGGATAGAGGATAGGATAGGATAGAGGATAGGATAGACGATAGGATAGGATAGAGGATAGGATAGGATAGGGGATTAGATAGGATAGAGGATAGGATATGATAGAAGATAGGATAGGATAGAGGATAGGATAGGATAGAGGATAGGATGGGATAGACGATAGGATAGGATAGAGGATAGGATAGGTTAGAGGATAGGATAGGATAGAGGATAGGATAGAGGATAGGATAGGATAGAGGATAGGATAGGATAGAGGATAGGATAGGATAGAGGATAGGATAGGATAGAGGATAGGATAGGATAGAGAATAGGTTAGGATAGAGAATAGGAACGGATAGATTATATTATAGGATAGAGGATAGGATATGATAGAGTATACGATATTATAGAGGGTAGGATATGATAGAGCATAGGATAGGGGATTGGATAGGATAGGATAGAGGATAGGATAGGATAGAGGATTGGATAGGATACAGGAAAGGATAGACTTGAGGATAGATGATAGGATAGGATAGAGGATAGGATAGGGTAGAGGATAGGATAGGGGATTGGATAGGATAGTGGATAGGATAGGTTCGAGGATTGGATAGGATAGAGAATAGGATAGGATAGATGATGTTATAGCAAAGAGGATCGGATAGGATAGAGGATACGATATCATAGGCGATGTGATAGTATAGAGGGCAGGATAGGATAGAGGAAAGGATAGGAAAGTGGATAGGATAGGATGGATGATAGGATAGAGGATAGGATAGGTGATTGGATAGGATAGAGGATAGGATAGGATAGTGGATAGGATAGGATAGAGGATAGGATAGGATAGGATAGAGGATAGGATAGAGGATAGGATAGAGGATAGGATAGAGGATAGGATTGGATAGAGGATAGGATAGACGATAGGATAGGATAGAGAATAGGATAGGATAGAGGAGAGGATAGGATAGACGATTGGATAGACGATAGGATAGGATAGAGGATATTATAGGATAGAGGATATGATAGGATTGATGATAGGATAGGATAGAGGATTGGTTAAGATACAGGATAGGATAGGATAGAGGATAGGATAGGGGATTTGATAGGATAGAGGATAGGATAGGACAGAAGATAGGATAGGATAGAGGATAGGATAGGATACAGGAGAGGATAGGATAGAGGATAGGATAGGATAGAGGATAGGATAGACGATAGGATAGGATAGAGGATAGGATAGGATAGGGGATTAGATAGGATAGAGGATAGGATATGATAGAAGATAGGATAGGATAGAGGATAGGATAGGATAGAGGATAGGATGGCATAGACGATAGGATAGGATAGAGGATAGGATAGGTTAGAGGATAGGATAGGATAGCGGATAGGATAGAGGATAGGATAGGATAGAGGATGGGATAGGATAGAGGATAGGATAGGATAGAGGATAGGATAGGATAGAGGATAGGATAGGATAGAGGATAGGATAGGATAGATAATAGGTTAGGATAGAGAATAGGAACGGATAGATTATATTATAGGATAGAGGATAGGATATGATAGAGTATACGATATTATAGAGGGTAGGATATGATAGAGCATAGGATAGGGGATTGGATAGGATAGGATAGAGGATAGGATAGGATAGAGGATTGGATAGGATACAGGAAAGGATAGACTTGAGGATAGATGATAGGATAGGATAGAGGATAGGATAGGATAGAGGATAGGATAGGATACAGGATTGGATAGGATACAGGAAAGGATAGGATTGAGGATAGATGATAGGATAGGATACAGGATAGGATAGGATAGAGGATAGGATAGGATAGAGGATACGATAGGATAGGGGATTAGGTAGGATAGAGGATAGGATATGATAGAAGATAGGATAGGATAGAGGATAGGATAGGATAGAGGATAGGATAGGATAGACGATAGGATAGGATAGAAGATAGGATTGGATAGAGGCTAGGATAGAGAATAGGTTAGGATAGAGGATTGGATAGGATACAGGATAGAGGATAGGATAGGATAGAGGATAGGATAGACGATAGGATAGGATAGAGGATAGGATAGGTTAGAGGATAGGATAGTATAGAGGATAGGATAGAGGATAGGATAGGATAGAGGATAGGATAGGATAGAGGATAGGATAGTATAGAGGATAGGATAGAGGATAGGATAGAAGATATGATAGAGGATAGGATAGGATAGAGGATAGGATAGGATAGAGGATAGGATAAGATAGAGGATAGGATAGGATAGAGGATAGGATAGGATAGAGGATAGGATAGGATAGAGGATAGGATAGGATAGGATAGAGGATAGTATAGGATAGAGGACAGGATAGGATAGAGGATTGGATAGGATACAGGAATAGATAGGATTGAGGATAGATGATAGGATAGGATAGAGGATTGGATAGGATACAGGATAGGATAGGATAGAGGATTGGATAGGATACAGGATAGGATAGGATAGAGGATAGGGTAGGGGATTTAATAGGATAGAGGATAGGATAGGATAGAAGATAGGATAGGATAGAGGATAAGATAGGATAGGGGATACGATAGAGGATAGGATAGGATAGAGGATGGGATAGGAAAGAGGGTAGTATAGGTTAGAGGATAGGATAGGATAGAGGATAGCATAGGATAGAGTATAGGATGGGATAGAGGACAGGATAGAGGATAGGATTGGATAGAGGATAGGATAGAGGATAGGATAGGATAGAGCATAGGATAGGATAGAGGATAGGATAGGGTAGAGGATAGGATAGGGGATTGGATAGGATAGTGGATAGGATAGGTTCGAGGATTGGATAGGATAGAGAATAGGATAGGATAGATGATGTTATAGCAAAGAGGATCGGATAGGATAGAGGATACGATATCATAGGCGATGTGATAGTATAGAGGGCAGGATAGGATAGAGGGAAGGATAGGAAAGTGGATAGGATAGGATGGATGATAGGATAGAGCATAGGATAGAGGATTGGATAGGATAGAGGATAGGATAGGATAGTGGATAGGATAGGATAGAGGATAGGATAGGATAGGATAGAGGATAGGATTGGATAGAGGATAGGATAGACGATAGGATAGGATAGAGGATAGGATAGGATAGAGGAGAGGATAGGATAGACGATTGGATAGAGGATAGGATAGGATAGAGGATATTATAGGATAGAGGATATGATAGGATTGATGATAGGATAGGATAGAGGATTGGTTAAGATACAGGATAGGATAGGATAGAGGATAGGATAGGGGATTTGATAGGATAGAGGATAGGATAGGACAGAAGATAGGATAGGATAGAGGATAGGATAGGATACAGGAGAGGATAGGATAGAGGATAGGATAGGATAGAGGATAGGATAGACGATAGGATAGGATAGAGGATAGGATAGGATAGGGGATTAGATAGGATAGAGAATAGGATATGATAGAAGATAGGATAGGATAGAGGATAGGATAGGATAGAGGATAGGATAGGATAGACGATAGGATAGGATAGAGGATAGGATAGGATTGCGGATAGGATAGACGATAGGATAGTATAGAGGATAGGATAGGGTAGAGGATAGGATATTCGATAGGATAGGATAGAGGATAGGATAGGATAGAGGATAGGATCGGATAGAGGACAGGATAGGATAGAGGATTGGATAGGATACAGGAAAGGATAGGATTGAGGATAGATGATAGGATAGGGTAGAGGATTGGATAGGATACAGGATAGGATAGGATAGAGGATAGGATGGGGGATTTGATAGGATAGAGGATAGGATAGGATAGACGATAGGGTAGGATAGAGGATAGGATATGATAGAGTATACGATATTATAGAGGTTAGGATAGGTTAGAGCATAGGATAGGGGATTGGATAGGATAGGATAGAGGATAGGCTAGGATAGAGGATAGGATAGAGGATAGGATAGGGTAGAGGATAGATGATAGGATAGGATAGAGGATTGGATAGGATCCAGGATAGGATAGGATAGAGGATAGGATAGAGGATATGATAGGATAGAGGATAGGATAAGATAGAGGATTGGATGGGATAGAGGATAGATGATAGGATAGGATAGAGGATTGGATAGGATAGAGTTTAGATGATAGGATAGGATAGAGGATTGGATAGGGTAAAGGATAGGATAGGATAGAGGATAGGATAGGGGATTAGATAGGATAGAGGATAGGATAGGATAGAAGATAGGATTGGATAGAGGATAGGATAGGGGATTTGATAGGATAGAGGATAGGATAGGATAGAAGATAGGATAGGATAGAGGATAGGATAGGATAGAGGATAGGATAGAGGATAGGATAGAAGATATGATAGAGGATAGGATAGGATAGAGGATAGCATAGGATAGAGGATAGGATAAGATAGAGGATAGGATAGGATAGAGGATAGGATAGGACAGAGGATAGGATAGGATAGAGGATAGGGTAGGATAGGATAGAGGATAGTATAGGATAGAGGACAGGATAGGATAGAGGATTGGACAGGATACAGGAATAGATAGGATTGAGGATAGATGATAGGATAGGATAGAGGATTGGATAGGATACAGGATAGGATAGGATAGAGGATAGGGTAGGGGATTTAATAGGATAGAGGATAGGATAGGATAGAGGATAAGATATGATAGGGGATACGATAGAGGATAGGATAGGATAGAGGATGGGATAGGAAAGAGGGTAGTATAGGTTAGAGGATAGGATAGGATAGAGGATAGCATAGGATAGAGTATAGGATGGGATAGAGGACAGTATAGAGGATAGGATTGGATAGAGGATAGGATAGAGGATAGGATAGGATAGAGCATAGGATAGGATAGAGGATAGGATAGGGTAGAGGATAGGATAGGGGATTGGATAGGATAGTGGATAGGATAGGTTCGAGGATTGGATAGGATAGAGAATAGGATAGGATAGATGATGTTATAGCAAAGAGGATCGGATAGGATAGAGGATACGATATCATAGGCGATGTGATAGTATAGAGGGCAGGATAGGATAGAGGAAAGGATAGGAAAGTGGATAGGATAGGATGGATGATAGGATAGAGGATAGGATAGGTGATTGGATAGGATAGAGGATAGGATAGAATAGTGGATAGGATAGGATAGAGGATAGGATAGGATAGGATAGAGGATAGGATAGAGGATAGGATTGGATAGAGGATAGGATAGACGATAGGATAGGATAGAGGATAGGATAGGATAGAGGAGAGGATAGGATAGACGATTGGATAGAGGATAGGATAGGATAGAGGATATTATAGGATAGAGGATATGATAGGATTGATGATAGGATAGGATAGAGGATTGGTTAAGATACAGGATAGGATAGGATAGAGGATAGGATAGGGGATTTGATAGGATAGAGGATAGGATAGGACAGAAGATAGGATAGGATAGAGGATAGGATAGGATACAGGAGAGGATAGGATAGAGGATAGGATAGGATAGAGGATAGGATAGACGATAGGATAGGATAGAGGATAGGATAGGATAGGGGATTAGATAGGATAGAGAATAGGATATGATAGAAGATAGGATAGGATAGAGGATAGGATAGGATAGAGGATAGGATAGGATAGACGATAGGATAGGATAGAGGATAGGATAGGATTGCGGATAGGATAGACGATAGGATAGTATAGAGGATAGGATAGGGTAGAGGATAGGATATTCGATAGGATAGGATAGAGGATAGGATAGGATAGAGGATAGGATCGGATAGAGGACAGGATAGGATAGAGGATTGGATAGGATACAGGAAAGGATAGGATTGAGGATAGATGATAGGATAGGGTAGAGGATTGGATAGGATACAGGATAGGATAGGATAGAGGATAGGATGGGGGATTTGATAGGATAGAGGATAGGATAGGATAGACGATAGGGTAGGATAGAGGATAGGATATGATAGAGTATACGATATTATAGAGGTTAGGATAGGTTAGAGCATAGGATAGGGGATTGGATAGGATAGGATAGAGGATAGGCTAGGATAGAGGATAGGATAGAGGATAGGATAGGATAGAGGATAGATGATAGGATAGGATAGAGGATTGGATAGGATCCAGGATAGGATAGGATAGAGGATAGGATAGAGGATATGATAGGATAGAGGATAGGATAAGATAGAGGATTGGATGGGATAGAGGATAGATGATAGGATAGGATAGAGGATTGGATAGGATAGAGTTTAGATGATAGGATAGGATAGAGGATTGGATAGGGTAAAGGATAGGATAGGATAGAGGATAGGATAGGGGATTAGATAGGATAGAGGATAGGATAGGATAGAAGATAGGATTGGATAGAGGATAGGATAGGGGATTTGATAGGATAGAGGATAGGATAGGATAGAAGATAGGATAGGATAGAGGATAGGATAGGATAGAGGATAGGATAGAGGATAGGATAGAAGATATGATAGAGGATAGGATAGGATAGAGGATAGCATAGGATAGAGGATAGGATAAGATAGAGGATAGGATAGGATAGAGGATAGGATAGGACAGAGGATAGGATAGGATAGAGGATAGGATAGGATAGGATAGAGGATAGTATAGGATAGAGGACAGGATAGGATAGAGGATTGGACAGGATACAGGAATAGATAGGATTGAGGATAGATGATAGGATAGGATAGAGGATTGGATAGGATACAGGATAGGATAGGATAGAGGATAGGGTAGGGGATTTAATAGGATAGAGGATAGGATAGGATAGAGGATAAGATATGATAGGGGATACGATAGAGGATAGGATAGGATAGAGGATGGGATAGGAAAGAGGGTAGTATAGGTTAGAGGATAGGATAGGATAGAGGATAGCATAGGATAGAGTATAGGATGGGATAGAGGACAGTATAGAGGATAGGATTGGATAGAGGATAGGATAGAGGATAGGATAGGATAGAGCATAGGATAGGATAGAGGATAGGATAGGGTAGAGGATAGGATAGGGGATTGGATAGGATAGTGGATAGGATAGGTTCGAGGATTGGATAGGATAGAGAATAGGATAGGATAGATGATGTTATAGCAAAGAGGATCGGATAGGATAGAGGATACGATATCATAGGCGATGTGATAGTATAGAGGGCAGGATAGGATAGAGGAAAGGATAGGAAAGTGGATAGGATAGGATGGATGATAGGATAGAGGATAGGATAGGTGATTGGATAGGATAGAGGATAGGATAGAATAGTGGATAGGATAGGATAGAGGATAGGATAGGATAGGATAGAGGATAGGATAGAGGATAGTATTGGATAGAGGATAGGATAGACGATAGGATAGGATAGAGGATAGGATAGGATAGAGGAGAGGATAGGATAGACGATTGGATAGAGGATAGGATAGGATAGAGGATATTATAGGATAGAGGATATGATAGGATTGATGATAGGATAGGATAGAGGATTGGTTAAGATACAGGATAGGATAGGATAGAGGATAGGATAGGGGATTTGATAGGATAGAGGATAGGATAGGACAGAAGATAGGATAGGATAGAGGATAGGATAGGATACAGGAGAGGATAGGATAGAGGATAGGATAGGATAGAGGATAGGATAGACGATAGGATAGGATAGAGGATAGGATAGGATAGGGGATTAGATAGGATAGAGGGTAGGATATGATAGAAGATAGGATAGGATAGAGGATAGTATAGGATAGAGGATAGGATAGGATAGACGATAGGATAGGATAGAGGATAGGATAGGTTAGAGGATAGGATAGGATAGAGGATCGGATAGGATAGAGGATAGGATAGGATAGAGGATAGGATAGGATAGAGGATAGGATAGGATAGAGGATAGGATAGGATAGAGGATAGGATAGGATAGAGGATAGGATAGGATAGAGGATTGGATAGAGGATAGGATAGAGAATAGGTTAGGATAGAGAATAGGAACGGATAGATTATATTATAGGATAGAGGATAGGATATGATAGAGTATACGATATTATAGAGGGTAGGATATGATAGAGCATAGGATAGGGGATTGGATAGGATAGGATAGAGGATAGGATAGGATAGAGGATTGGATAGGATACAGGAAAGGATAGACTTGAGGATAGATGATAGGATAGGATAGAGGATAGGATAGGATAGAGGATAGGATAGGATACAGGATTGGATAGGATACAGGAAAGGATAGGATTGAGGATAGATGATAGGATAGGATAGAGGATAGGATAGGATAGAGGATACGATAGGTTAGGGGATTAGGTAGGATAGAGGATAGGATATGATAGAAGATAGGATAGGATAGAGGATAGGATAGGATAGAGGATAGGATATGATAGACGATAGGATAGGATAGAGGATAGTATAGGTTAGAGGATAGGGTAGGATAGAGGATAGGATAGAGGATAGGATAGAGGATAGGATAGAGGATAGGATAGGATAGAGGATAGGATAGTATAGAGGATAGGATAGGATAGAGGATAGGATAGGATAGAGGATAGGATAGGATAGATGATAGGATAAGGTAGCGGATAGGATAGGATAGAGGATATGATAGGACAGAGGATAGGATAGACGATAGGATAGGATAGAGGATAGGATAGGATAGGGGATTAGATAGGATAGAGGATAGGATATGATAGAAGATAGGATAGGATAGAGGATAGGATAGGATAGAGGATAGGATAGGATAGAGGATATTATAGGATAGAGGATATGATAGGATTGATGATAGGATAGGATAGAGGATTGGTTAAGATACAGGATAGGATAGGATAGAGGATAGGATAGGGGATTTGATAGGATAGAGGATAGGATAGGACAGAAGATAGGATAGGATAGAGGATAGGATAGGATACAGGAGAGGATAGGATAGAGGATAGGATAGGATAGAGGATAGGATAGACGATAGGATAGGATAGAGGATAGGATAGGATAGGGGATTAGATAGGATAGAGGGTAGGATATGATAGAAGATAGGATAGGATAGAGGATAGTATAGGATAGAGGATAGGATAGGATAGACGATAGGATAGGATAGAGGATAGGATAGGTTAGAGGATAGGATAGGATAGAGGATCGGATAGGATAGAGGATAGGATAGGATAGAGGATAGGATAGGATAGAGGATAGGATAGGATAGAGGATAGGATAGGATAGAGGATAGGATGGGATAGAGGATTGGATAGGATAGAGGATAGGATAGACGATAGGATAGGATAGAGGATAGGATAGGATAGAGGATAGGATAGGATAGAGGACAGGACAGGATAGAGGATTGGGTAGGATACAGGAAAGGATAGGATTGAGGATAGATGATAGGATAGAGGATAGGATAGGATAGAGGATAGGATAGGATAGAGGATAGGATAGGATAGAGGATAGGATAGGATAGAGGATAGGATAGGATAGAGGATAGGATAGGATAGAGGATAGGATAGGATAGAGGATAGGATAGGATAGAGGATAGGATAGGATAGAGGATAGGATAGGATAGAGGATAGGATAGGATTGCGGATAGGATAGACGATAGGATAGTATAGAGGATAGGATAGGGTAGAGGATAGGATAGTCGATAGGATAGGATAGAGGATAGGATAGGATAGAGGATAGGATAGGATAGAGGACAGGATAGGATAGAGGATTGGATAGGATACAGGAAAGGATAGGATTGAGAATAGATGATAGGATAGGATAGAGGATTGGACAGGATACAGGATAGGATAGGATAGAGGATAGGATGGGGGATTTGATAGGATAGAGGATAGGATAGGATAGACGATAGGGTAGGATAGAGGATAGGATAGGATAGAGCATAGGATAGGATAGAGGATAGGATAGGATAGAGGATAGGATGGGATAGAGGATTGGATAGGATACAGGATAGGGTAGACGATAGGATAGGATAGAGGATAGGATAGGATAGAGGATAGGATAGGATAGAGGATTTTATAGAGGATAGGATAGAGAATAGGTTAGGATAGAGAATAGGAACGGATAGATTATATTATAGGATAGAGGATAGGATATGATAGAGTATACGATATTATAGAGGGTAGGATAGGTTAGAGCATAGGATAGGGGATTGGATAGGATAGGATAGAGGATAGGCTAGGATAGAGGATAGGATAGAGGTTAGGATAGGATAGAGGACAGGATAGGATAGAGGATAGTATAGGATAGAGGATTGGATAGGATAGAGGATAGGATAGGATAGACGATAGGATAGGATAGAAGATAGGATTGGATAGAGGCTAGGATAGAGAATAGGTTAGGATAGAGGATTGGATAGAATACAGGATAGAGGATAGGATAGGATAGAGGATAGGATAGACGATAGGATAGGATAGAGGATAGGATAGGTTAGAGGATAGGATAGTATAGAGGATAGGATAGAGGATAGGATAGGATAGAGGATAGGATAGGATAGAGGATAGGATAGGATAGAGGATAGGATAGAGGATAGGATAGAAGATATGATAGAGGATAGGATAGGATAGAGGATAGGATAGGATAGAGGATAGGATAAGATAGAGGATAGGATAGGATAGAGGATAGGATAGGATAGAGGATAGGATAGGATAGAGGATAGGATAGGATAGGATAGAGGATAGTATAGGATAGAGGACAGGATAGGATAGAGGATTGGATAGGATACAGGAATAGATAGGATTGAGGATAGATGATAGGATAGGATAGAGGATTGGATAGGATACAGGATAGGATAGGATAGAGGATTGGATAGGATACAGGATAGGATAGGATAGAGGATAGGGTAGGGGATTTAATAGGATAGAGGATAGGATAGGATAGAAGATAGGATAGGATAGAGGATAAGATAGGATAGGGGATACGATAGAGGATAGGATAGGATAGAGGATGGGATAGGAAAGAGGGTAGTATAGGTTAGAGGATAGGATAGGATAGAGGATAGCATAGGATAGAGTATAGGATGGGATAGAGGACAGGATAGAGGATAGGATTGGATAGAGGATAGGATAGAGGATAGGATAGGATAGAGCATAGGATAGGATAGAGGATAGGATAGGGTAGAGGATAGGATAGGGGATTGGATAGGATAGTGGATAGGATAGGTTCGAGGATTGGATAGGATAGAGAATAGGATAGGATAGATGATGTTATAGCAAAGAGGATCGGATAGGATAGAGGATACGATATCATAGGCGATGTGATAGTATAGAGGGCAGGATAGGATAGAGGGAAGGATAGGAAAGTGGATAGGATAGGATGGATGATAGGATAGAGCATAGGATAGAGGATTGGATAGGATAGAGGATAGGATAGGATAGTGGATAGGATAGGATAGAGGATAGGATAGGATAGGATAGAGGATAGGATTGGATAGAGGATAGGATAGACGATAGGATAGGATAGAGGATAGGATAGGATAGAGGAGAGGATAGGATAGACGATTGGATAGAGGATAGGATAGGATAGAGGATATTATAGGATAGAGGATATGATAGGATTGATGATAGGATAGGATAGAGGATTGGTTAAGATACAGGATAGGATAGGATAGAGGATAGGATAGGGGATTTGATAGGATAGAGGATAGGATAGGACAGAAGATAGGATAGGATAGAGGATAGGATAGGATACAGGAGAGGATAGGATAGAGGATAGGATAGGATAGAGGATAGGATAGACGATAGTATAGGATAGAGGATAGGATAGGATAGGGGATTAGATAGGATAGAGAATAGGATATGATAGAAGATAGGATAGGATAGAGGATAGGATAGGATAGAGGATAGGATAGGATAGACGATAGGATAGGATAGAGGATAGGATAGGATTGCGGATAGGATAGACGATAGGATAGTATAGAGGATAGGATAGGGTAGAGGATAGGATATTCGATAGGATAGGATAGAGGATAGGATAGGATAGAGGATAGGATCGGATAGAGGACAGGATAGGATAGAGGATTGGATAGGATACAGGAAAGGATAGGATTGAGGATAGATGATAGGATAGGGTAGAGGATTGGATAGGATACAGGATAGGATAGGATAGAGGATAGGATGGGGGATTTGATAGGATAGAGGATAGGATAGGATAGACGATAGGGTAGGATAGAGGATAGGATATGATAGAGTATACGATATTATAGAGGTTAGGATAGGTTAGAGCATAGGATAGGGGATTGGATAGGATAGGATAGAGGATAGGCTAGGATAGAGGATAGGATAGAGGATAGGATAGGATAGAGGATAGATGATAGGATAGGATAGAGGATTGGATAGGATCCAGGATAGGATAGGATAGAGGATAGGATAGAGGATATGATAGGATAGAGGATAGGATAAGATAGAGGATTGGATGGGATAGAGGATAGATGATAGGATAGGATAGAGGATTGGATAGGATAGAGTTTAGATGATAGGATAGGATAGAGGATTGGATAGGGTAAAGGATAGGATAGGATAGAGGATAGGATAGGGGATTAGATAGGATAGAGGATAGGATAGGATAGAAGATAGGATTGGATAGAGGATAGGATAGGGGATTTGATAGGATAGAGGATAGGATAGGATAGAAGATAGGATAGGATAGAGGATAGGATAGGATAGAGGATAGGATAGGATAGAGGATAGGATAGAGGATAGGATAGAAGATATGATAGAGGATAGGATAGGATAGAGGATAGCATAGGATAGAGGATAGGATAAGATAGAGGATAGGATAGGATAGAGGATAGGATAGGACAGAGGATAGGATAGGATAGAGGATAGGATAGGATAGGATAGAGGATAGTATAGGATAGAGGACAGGATAGGATAGAGGATTGGACAGGATACAGGAATAGATAGGATTGAGGATAGATGATAGGATAGGATAGAGGATTGGATAGGATACAGGATAGGATAGGATAGAGGATAGGGTAGGGGATTTAATAGGATAGAGGATAGGATAGGATAGAGGATAAGATATGATAGGGGATACGATAGAGGATAGGATAGGATAGAGGATGGGATAGGAAAGAGGGTAGTATAGGTTAGAGGATAGGATAGGATAGAGGATAGCATAGGATAGAGTATAGGATGGGATAGAGGACAGTATAGAGGATAGGATTGGATAGAGGATAGGATAGAGGATAGGATAGGATAGAGCATAGGATAGGATAGAGGATAGGATAGGGTAGAGGATAGGATAGGGGATTGGATAGGATAGTGGATAGGATAGGTTCGAGGATTGGATAGGATAGAGAATAGGATAGGATAGATGATGTTATAGCAAAGAGGATCGGATAGGATAGAGGATACGATATCATAGGCGATGTGATAGTATAGAGGGCAGGATAGGATAGAGGAAAGGATAGGAAAGTGGATAGGATAGGATGGATGATAGGATAGAGGATAGGATAGGTGATTGGATAGGATAGAGGATAGGATAGAATAGTGGATAGGATAGGATAGAGGATAGGATAGGATAGGATAGAGGATAGGATAGAGGATAGGATTGGATAGAGGATAGGATAGACGATAGGATAGGATAGAGGATAGGATAGGATAGAGGAGAGGATAGGATAGACGATTGGATAGAGGATAGGATAGGATAGAGGATATTATAGGATAGAGGATATGATAGGATTGATGATAGGATAGGATAGAGGATTGGTTAAGATACAGGATAGGATAGGATAGAGGATAGGATAGGGGATTTGATAGGATAGAGGATAGGATAGGACAGAAGATAGGATAGGATAGAGGATAGGATAGGATACAGGAGAGGATAGGATAGAGGATAGGATAGGATAGAGGATAGGATAGACGATAGGATAGGATAGAGGATAGGATAGGATAGGGGATTAGATAGGATAGAGGGTAGGATATGATAGAAGATAGGATAGGATAGAGGATAGTATAGGATAGAGGATAGGATAGGATAGACGATAGGATAGGATAGAGGATAGGATAGGTTAGAGGATAGGATAGGATAGAGGATCGGATAGGATAGAGGATAGGATAGGATAGAGGATAGGATAGGATAGAGGATAGGATAGGATAGAGGATAGGATAGGATAGAGGATAGGATAGGATAGAGGATAGGATAGGATAGAGGATTGGATAGAGGATAGGATAGAGAATAGGTTAGGATAGAGAATAGGAACGGATAGATTATATTATAGGATAGAGGATAGGATATGATAGAGTATACGATATTATAGAGGGTAGGATATGATAGAGCATAGGATAGGGGATTGGATAGGATAGGATAGAGGATAGGATAGGATAGAGGATTGGATAGGATACAGGAAAGGATAGACTTGAGGATAGATGATAGGATAGGATAGAGGATAGGATAGGATAGAGGATAGGATAGGATACAGGATTGGATAGGATACAGGAAAGGATAGGATTGAGGATAGATGATAGGATAGGATAGAGGATAGGATAGGATAGAGGATACGATAGGTTAGGGGATTAGGTAGGATAGAGGATAGGATATGATAGAAGATAGGATAGGATAGAGGATAGGATAGGATAGAGGATAGGATATGATAGACGATAGGATAGGATAGAGGATAGTATAGGTTAGAGGATAGGGTAGGATAGAGGATAGGATAGAGGATAGGATAGAGGATAGGATAGAGGATAGGATAGGATAGAGGATAGGATAGTATAGAGGATAGGATAGGATAGAGGATAGGATAGGATAGAGGATAGGATAGGATAGATGATAGGATAAGGTAGCGGATAGGATAGGATAGAGGATATGATAGGACAGAGGATAGGATAGACGATAGGATAGGATAGAGGATAGGATAGGATAGGGGATTAGATAGGATAGAGGATAGGATATGATAGAAGATAGGATAGGATAGAGGATAGGATAGGATAGAGGATAGGATAGGATAGAGGATATTATAGGATAGAGGATATGATAGGATTGATGATAGGATAGGATAGAGGATTGGTTAAGATACAGGATAGGATAGGATAGAGGATAGGATAGGGGATTTGATAGGATAGAGGATAGGATAGGACAGAAGATAGGATAGGATAGAGGATAGGATAGGATACAGGAGAGGATAGGATAGAGGATAGGATAGGATAGAGGATAGGATAGACGATAGGATAGGATAGAGGATAGGATAGGATAGGGGATTAGATAGGATAGAGGGTAGGATATGATAGAAGATAGGATAGGATAGAGGATAGTATAGGATAGAGGATAGGATAGGATAGACGATAGGATAGGATAGAGGATAGGATAGGTTAGAGGATAGGATAGGATAGAGGATCGGATAGGATAGAGGATAGGATAGGATAGAGGATAGGATAGGATAGAGGATAGGATAGGATAGAGGATAGGATAGGATAGAGGATAGGATGGGATAGAGGATTGGATAGGATAGAGGATAGGATAGACGATAGGATAGGATAGAGGATAGGATAGGATAGAGGATAGGATAGGATAGAGGACAGGACAGGATAGAGGATTGGGTAGGATACAGGAAAGGATAGGATTGAGGATAGATGATAGGATAGAGGATAGGATAGGATAGAGGATAGGATAGGATAGAGGATAGGATAGGATAGAGGATAGGATAGGATAGAGGATAGGATAGGATAGAGGATAGGATAGGATAGAGGATAGGATAGGATAGAGGATAGGATAGGATAGAGGATAGGATAGGATTGCGGATAGGATAGACGATAGGATAGTATAGAGGATAGGATAGGGTAGAGGATAGGATAGTCGATAGGATAGGATAGAGGATAGGATAGGATAGAGGATAGGATAGGATAGAGGACAGGATAGGATAGAGGATTGGATAGGATACAGGAAAGGATAGGATTGAGAATAGATGATAGGATAGGATAGAGGATTGGACAGGATACAGGATAGGATAGGATAGAGGATAGGATGGGGGATTTGATAGGATAGAGGATAGGATAGGATAGACGATAGGGTAGGATAGAGGATAGGATAGGATAGAGCATAGGATAGGATAGAGGATAGGATAGGATAGAGGATAGGATGGGATAGAGGATTGGATAGGATACAGGATAGGGTAGACGATAGGATAGGATAGAGGATAGGATAGGATAGAGGATAGGATAGGATAGAGGATTTTATAGAGGATAGGATAGAGAATAGGTTAGGATAGAGAATAGGAACGGATAGATTATATTATAGGATAGAGGATAGGATATGATAGAGTATACGATATTATAGAGGGTAGGATAGGTTAGAGCATAGGATAGGGGATTGGATAGGATAGGATAGAGGATAGGCTAGGATAGAGGATAGGATAGAGGTTAGGATAGGATAGAGGACAGGATAGGATAGAGGATAGTATAGGATAGAGGATTGGATAGGATACAGGAAAGGATAGGATTGAGGATAGATGATAGGATAGGATAGATGATTGGATAGGATCCAGGATAGGATAGGATAGAGGTTAGGATAGGGGAATTGATAGGATAGAGGATAGGAAAGGATAGAAGATAGGATAGGATAGAGGATATGATAGGATAGAGGATTGGATAGGATAGAGTTTAGATGATAGGATAGGATAGAGCATTGGATAGGGTACAGGATAGGATAGCATAGAGGATAGGATACGGGATTTGATAGGATAGAGGATTGGATAGGGTACAGGATAGGATAGGATAGAAGGATAGGATAGGGGATTTGATAGGATAGAGGATAGGATAGGATAGAAGATAGGATAGGATAGAGGATAGGACAGAATAGAGGATAGTGTAGGATAGAGGATAGGATAGGATAGAGGATAGGATAGAAGATAGGATAGGATAGAGGATAGG
The DNA here is from genome assembly GCF_050948215.1 of Halictus rubicundus. Taxonomy (NCBI): domain Eukaryota; kingdom Metazoa; phylum Arthropoda; class Insecta; order Hymenoptera; family Halictidae; genus Halictus; species Halictus rubicundus. Next base: position 79,878 of record NW_027488792.1, read on the forward strand.
ATAGGATAGAGGATAGGATAGGATAGAGGATAGGATAGGATAGAGGATAGGATAGGATAGAGATAGGATAGGATAGAGGATAGGATAGGATAGAGGATAGGATAGAGGATAGGATAGGATAGAGGACAGGTTAGGATAGAGGATAGGGTAGACGATAGGATAGGATAGAGGACAGGACAGGATAGAGGATTGGATAGGATACAGGAAAGGATAGGATTGAGGATAGATGATAGGATAGAGGATAGGATAGGATAGATGATTGGATAGGATCCAGGATAGGATAGGATAGAGATTAGGATAGGGGAATTGATAGGATAGAGGATAGGAAAGGATAGAAGATAGGATAGGATAGAGGATATGATAGGATAGAGGATTGGATAGGATAGAGTTTAGATGATAGGATAGGATAGAGCATCTGATAGGGTACAGGATAGGATAGGATAGAGGATAGGATACGGGATTTGATAGGATAGAGGATTGGATAGGGTACAGGATAGGATAGGATAGAAGGATAGGATAGGGGATTTGATAGGATAGAGGATAGGATAGGATAGAAGATAGGATAGGATAGAGGATAGGACAGAATAGAGGATAGTGTAGGATAGAGGATAGGATAGGATAGAGGATAGGATAGAAGATAGGATAGGATAGAGGATAGGATAGGATAGAGGATAGGATAGGATAGAGGATAGGATAGGATAGAGGATAGGATAGGATAGAGATAGGATAGGATAGAGGATAGGATAGGATAGAGGATAGGATAGAGGATAGGATAGGATAGAGGACAGGTTAGGATAGAGGATAGGGTAGACGATAGGATAGGATAGCGGATAGGATAGAGGATAGGATAGGATAGAGGATGGGATAGGATAGAGGATAGGATAGGATAGAGGATAGGATAGGATAGAGGATAGGATAGGATAGAGGATAGGATAGGATAGAGAATAGGTTAGGATAGAGAATAGGAACGGATAGATTATATTATAGGATAGAGGATAGGATATGATAGAGTATACGATATTATAGAGGGTAGGATATGATAGAGCATAGGATAGGGGATTGGATAGGATAGGATAGAGGATAGGATAGGATAGAGGATTGGATAGGATACAGGAAAGGATAGACTTGAGGATAGATGATAGGATAGGATAGAGGATAGGATAGGATAGAGGATAGGATAGGATACAGGATTGGATAGGATACAGGAAAGGATAGGATTGAGGATAGATGATAGGATAGGATACAGGATAGGATAGGATAGAGGATAGGATAGGATAGAGGATACGATAGGATAGGGGATTAGGTAGGATAGAGGATAGGATATGATAGAAGATAGGATAGGATACAGGATAGGATAGGATAGAGGATAGGATAGGATAGACGATAGGATAGGATAGAGGATAGGATAGGTTAGAGGATAGGATAGGATAGAGGATAGGATATGATAGAGTATACGATATTATAGAGGGTAGGATATGATAGAGCATAGGATAGGGGATTGGATAGGATAGGATAGAGGATAGGATAGGATAGAGGATTGGATAGGATACAGGAAAGGATAGACTTGAGGATAGATGATAGGATAGGATAGAGGATAGGATAGGATAGAGGATAGGATAGGATACAGGATTGGATAGGATACAGGAAAGGATAGGATTGAGGATAGATGATAGGATAGGATACAGGATAGGATAGGATAGAGGATAGGATAGGATAGAGGATACGATAGGATAGGGGATTAGGTAGGATAGAGGATAGGATATGATAGAAGATAGGATAGGATAGAGGATAGGATAGGATAGAGGATAGGATAGGATAGACGATAGGATAGGATAGAAGATAGGATTGGATAGAGGCTAGGATAGAGAATAGGTTAGGATAGAGGATTGGATAGGATACAGGATAGAGGATAGGATAGGATAGAGGATAGGATAGACGATAGGATAGGATAGAGGATAGGATAGGTTAGAGGATAGGATAGTATAGAGGATAGGATAGAGGATAGGATAGGATAGAGGATAGGATAGGATAGAGGATAGGATAGGATAGAGGATAGGATAGAGGATAGGATAGAAGATATGATAGAGGATAGGATAGGATAGAGGATAGGATAGGATAGAGGATAGGATAAGATAGAGGATAGGATAGGATAGAGGATAGGATAGGATAGAGGATAGGATAGGATAGAGGATAGGATAGGATAGGATAGAGGATAGTATAGGATAGAGGACAGGATAGGATAGAGGATTGGATAGGATACAGGAATAGATAGGATTGAGGATAGATGATAGGATAGGATAGAGGATTGGATAGGATACAGGATAGGATAGGATAGAGGATTGGATAGGATACAGGATAGGATAGGATAGAGGATAGGGTAGGGGATTTAATAGGATAGAGGATAGGATAGGATAGAAGATAGGATAGGATAGAGGATAAGATAGGATAGGGGATACGATAGAGGATAGGATAGGATAGAGGATGGGATAGGAAAGAGGGTAGTATAGGTTAGAGGATAGGATAGGATAGAGGATAGCATAGGATAGAGTATAGGATGGGATAGAGGACAGGATAGAGGATAGGATTGGATAGAGGATAGGATAGAGGATAGGATAGGATAGAGCATAGGATAGGATAGAGGATAGGATAGGGTAGAGGATAGGATAGGGGATTGGATAGGATAGTGGATAGGATAGGTTCGAGGATTGGATAGGATAGAGAATAGGATAGGATAGATGATGTTATAGCAAAGAGGATCGGATAGGATAGAGGATACGATATCATAGGCGATGTGATAGTATAGAGGGCAGGATAGGATAGAGGGAAGGATAGGAAAGTGGATAGGATAGGATGGATGATAGGATAGAGCATAGGATAGAGGATTGGATAGGATAGAGGATAGGATAGGATAGTGGATAGGATAGGATAGAGGATAGGATAGGATAGGATAGAGGATAGGATTGGATAGAGGATAGGATAGACGATAGGATAGGATAGAGGATAGGATAGGATAGAGGAGAGGATAGGATAGACGATTGGATAGAGGATAGGATAGGATAGAGGATATTATAGGATAGAGGATATGATAGGATTGATGATAGGATAGGATAGAGGATTGGTTAAGATACAGGATAGGATAGGATAGAGGATAGGATAGGGGATTTGATAGGATAGAGGATAGGATAGGACAGAAGATAGGATAGGATAGAGGATAGGATAGGATACAGGAGAGGATAGGATAGAGGATAGGATAGGATAGAGGATAGGATAGACGATAGGATAGGATAGAGGATAGGATAGGATAGGGGATTAGATAGGATAGAGAATAGGATATGATAGAAGATAGGATAGGATAGAGGATAGGATAGGATAGAGGATAGGATAGGATAGACGATAGGATAGGATAGAGGATAGGATAGGATTGCGGATAGGATAGACGATAGGATAGTATAGAGGATAGGATAGGGTAGAGGATAGGATATTCGATAGGATAGGATAGAGGATAGGATAGGATAGAGGATAGGATCGGATAGAGGACAGGATAGGATAGAGGATTGGATAGGATACAGGAAAGGATAGGATTGAGGATAGATGATAGGATAGGGTAGAGGATTGGATAGGATACAGGATAGGATAGGATAGAGGATAGGATGGGGGATTTGATAGGATAGAGGATAGGATAGGATAGACGATAGGGTAGGATAGAGGATAGGATATGATAGAGTATACGATATTATAGAGGTTAGGATAGGTTAGAGCATAGGATAGGGGATTGGATAGGATAGGATAGAGGATAGGCTAGGATAGAGGATAGGATAGAGGATAGGATAGGATAGAGGATAGATGATAGGATAGGATAGAGGATTGGATAGGATCCAGGATAGGATAGGATAGAGGATAGGATAGAGGATATGATAGGATAGAGGATAGGATAAGATAGAGGATTGGATGGGATAGAGGATAGATGATAGGATAGGATAGAGGATTGGATAGGATAGAGTTTAGATGATAGGATAGGATAGAGGATTGGATAGGGTAAAGGATAGGATAGGATAGAGGATAGGATAGGGGATTAGATAGGATAGAGGATAGGATAGGATAGAAGATAGGATTGGATAGAGGATAGGATAGGGGATTTGATAGGATAGAGGATAGGATAGGATAGAAGATAGGATAGGATAGAGGATAGGATAGGATAGAGGATAGGATAGGATAGAGGATAGGATAGAGGATAGGATAGAAGATATGATAGAGGATAGGATAGGATAGAGGATAGCATAGGATAGAGGATAGGATAAGATAGAGGATAGGATAGGATAGAGGATAGGATAGGACAGAGGATAGGATAGGATAGAGGATAGGATAGGATAGGATAGAGGATAGTATAGGATAGAGGACAGGATAGGATAGAGGATTGGACAGGATACAGGAATAGATAGGATTGAGGATAGATGATAGGATAGGATAGAGGATTGGATAGGATACAGGATAGGATAGGATAGAGGATAGGGTAGGGGATTTAATAGGATAGAGGATAGGATAGGATAGAGGATAAGATATGATAGGGGATACGATAGAGGATAGGATAGGATAGAGGATGGGATAGGAAAGAGGGTAGTATAGGTTAGAGGATAGGATAGGATAGAGGATAGCATAGGATAGAGTATAGGATGGGATAGAGGACAGTATAGAGGATAGGATTGGATAGAGGATAGGATAGAGGATAGGATAGGATAGAGCATAGGATAGGATAGAGGATAGGATAGGGTAGAGGATAGGATAGGGGATTGGATAGGATAGTGGATAGGATAGGTTCGAGGATTGGATAGGATAGAGAATAGGATAGGATAGATGATGTTATAGCAAAGAGGATCGGATAGGATAGAGGATACGATATCATAGGCGATGTGATAGTATAGAGGGCAGGATAGGATAGAGGAAAGGATAGGAAAGTGGATAGGATAGGATGGATGATAGGATAGAGGATAGGATAGGTGATTGGATAGGATAGAGGATAGGATAGAATAGTGGATAGGATAGGATAGAGGATAGGATAGGATAGGATAGAGGATAGGATAGAGGATAGGATTGGATAGAGGATAGGATAGACGATAGGATAGGATAGAGGATAGGATAGGATAGAGGAGAGGATAGGATAGACGATTGGATAGAGGATAGGATAGGATAGAGGATATTATAGGATAGAGGATATGATAGGATTGATGATAGGATAGGATAGAGGATTGGTTAAGATACAGGATAGGATAGGATAGAGGATAGGATAGGGGATTTGATAGGATAGAGGATAGGATAGGACAGAAGATAGGATAGGATAGAGGATAGGATAGGATACAGGAGAGGATAGGATAGAGGATAGGATAGGATAGAGGATAGGATAGACGATAGGATAGGATAGAGGATAGGATAGGATAGGGGATTAGATAGGATAGAGGGTAGGATATGATAGAAGATAGGATAGGATAGAGGATAGTATAGGATAGAGGATAGGATAGGATAGACGATAGGATAGGATAGAGGATAGGATAGGTTAGAGGATAGGATAGGATAGAGGATCGGATAGGATAGAGGATAGGATAGGATAGAGGATAGGATAGGATAGAGGATAGGATAGGATAGAGGATAGGATAGGATAGAGGATAGGATAGGATAGAGGATAGGATAGGATAGAGGATTGGATAGAGGATAGGATAGAGAATAGGTTAGGATAGAGAATAGGAACGGATAGATTATATTATAGGATAGAGGATAGGATATGATAGAGTATACGATATTATAGAGGGTAGGATATGATAGAGCATAGGATAGGGGATTGGATAGGATAGGATACAGGATAGGATAGGATAGAGGATTGGATAGGATACAGGAAAGGATAGACTTGAGGATAGATGATAGGATAGGATAGAGGATAGGATAGGATAGAGGATAGGATAGGATACAGGATTGGATAGGATACAGGAAAGGATAGGATTGAGGATAGATGATAGGATAGGATAGAGGATAGGATAGGATAGAGGATACGATAGGTTAGGGGATTAGGTAGGATAGAGGATAGGATATGATAGAAGATAGGATAGGATAGAGGATAGGATAGGATAGAGGATAGGATATGATAGACGATAGGATAGGATAGAGGATAGTATAGGTTAGAGGATAGGGTAGGATAGAGGATAGGATAGAGGATAGGATAGAGGATAGGATAGAGGATAGGATAGGATAGAGGATAGGATAGTATAGAGGATAGGATAGGATTGAGGATAGGATAGGATAGAGGATAGGATAGGATAGATGATAGGATAAGGTAGCGGATAGGATAGGATAGAGGATATGATAGGACAGAGGATAGGATAGACGATAGGATAGGATAGAGGATAGGATAGGATAGGGGATTAGATAGGATAGAGGATAGGATATGATAGAAGATAGGATAGGATAGAGGATAGGATAGGATAGAGGATAGGATAGGATAGAGGATATTATAGGATAGAGGATATGATAGGATTGATGATAGGATAGGATAGAGGATTGGTTAAGATACAGGATAGGATAGGATAGAGGATAGGATAGGGGATTTGATAGGATAGAGGATAGGATAGGACAGAAGATAGGATAGGATAGAGGATAGGATAGGATACAGGAGAGGATAGGATAGAGGATAGGATAGGATAGAGGATAGGATAGACGATAGGATAGGATAGAGGATAGGATAGGATAGGGGATTAGATAGGATAGAGGGTAGGATATGATAGAAGATAGGATAGGATAGAGGATAGTATAGGATAGAGGATAGGATAGGATAGACGATAGGATAGGATAGAGGATAGGATAGGTTAGAGGATAGGATAGGATAGAGGATCGGATAGGATAGAGGATAGGATAGGATAGAGGATAGGATAGGATAGAGGATAGGATAGGATAGAGGATAGGATAGGATAGAGGATAGGATGGGATAGAGGATTGGATAGGATAGAGGATAGGATAGACGATAGGATAGGATAGAGGATAGGATAGGATAGAGGATAGGATAGGATAGAGGACAGGACAGGATAGAGGATTGGGTAGGATACAGGAAAGGATAGGATTGAGGATAGATGATAGGATAGAGGATAGGATAGGATAGAGGATAGGATAGGATAGAGGATAGGATAGGATAGAGGATAGGATAGGATAGAGGATAGGATAGGATAGAGGATAGGATAGGATAGAGGATAGGATAGGATAGAGGATAGGATAGGATAGAGGATAGGATAGGATAGAGGATAGGATAGGATTGCGGATAGGATAGACGATAGGATAGTATAGAGGATAGGATAGGGTAGAGGATAGGATAGTCGATAGGATAGGATAGAGGATAGGATAGGATAGAGGATAGGATAGGATAGAGGACAGGATAGGATAGAGGATTGGATAGGATACAGGAAAGGATAGGATTGAGAATAGATGATAGGATAGGATAGAGGATTGGACAGGATACAGGATAGGATAGGATAGAGGATAGGATGGGGGATTTGATAGGATAGAGGATAGGATAGGATAGACGATAGGGTAGGATAGAGGATAGGATAGGATAGAGCATAGGATAGGATAGAGGATAGGATAGGATAGAGGATAGGATGGGATAGAGGATTGGATAGGATACAGGATAGGGTAGACGATAGGATAGGATAGAGGATAGGATAGGATAGAGGATAGGATAGGATAGAGGATTTTATAGAGGATAGGATAGAAAATAGGTTAGGATAGAGAATAGGAACGGATAGATTATATTATAGGATAGAGGATAGGATATGATAGAGTATACGATATTATAGAGGGTAGGATAGGTTAGAGCATAGGATAGGGGATTGGATAGGATAGGATAGAGGATAGGCTAGGATAGAGGATAGGATAGAGGTTAGGATAGGATAGAGGACAGGATAGGATAGAGGATAGTATAGGATAGAGGATTGGATAGGATAGAGGATAGGATAGGATAGACGATAGGATAGGATAGAAGATAGGATTGGATAGAGGCTAGGATAGAGAATAGGTTAGGATAGAGGATTGGATAGGATACAGGATAGAGGATAGGATAGGATAGAGGATAGGATAGACGATAGGATAGGATAGAGGATAGGATAGGTTAGAGGATAGGATAGTATAGAGGATAGGATAGAGGATAGGATAGGATAGAGGATAGGATACGATAGAGGATAGGATAGAGGATAGGATAGAAGATATGATAGAGGATAGGATAGGATAGAGGATAGGATAGGATAGAGGATAGGATAAGATAGAGGATAGGATAGGATAGAGGATAGGATAGGATAGAGGATAGGATAGGATAGAGGATAGGATAGGATAGGATAGAGGATAGTATAGGATAGAGGACAGGATAGGATAGAGGATTGGATAGGATACAGGAATAGATAGGATTGAGGATAGATGATAGGATAGGATAGAGGATTGGATAGGATACAGGATAGGATAGGATAGAGGATTGGATAGGATACAGGATAGGATAGGATAGAGGATAGGGTAGGGGATTTAATAGGATAGAGGATAGGATAGGATAGAAGATAGGATAGGATAGAGGATAAGATAGGATAGGGGATACGATAGAGGATAGGATAGGATAGAGGATGGGATAGGAAAGAGGGTAGTATAGGTTAGAGGATAGGATAGGATAGAGGATAGCATAGGATAGAGTATAGGATGGGATAGAGGACAGGATAGAGGATAGGATTGGATAGAGGATAGGATAGAGGATAGGATAGGATAGAGCATAGGATAGGATAGAGGATAGGATAGGGTAGAGGATAGGATAGGGGATTGGATAGGATAGTGGATAGGATAGGTTCGAGGATTGGATAGGATAGAGAATAGGATAGGATAGATGATGTTATAGCAAAGAGGATCGGATAGGATAGAGGATACGATATCATAGGCGATGTGATAGTATAGAGGGCAGGATAGGATAGAGGGAAGGATAGGAAAGTGGATAGGATAGGATGGATGATAGGATAGAGCATAGGATAGAGGATTGGATAGGATAGAGGATAGGATAGGATAGTGGATAGGATAGGATAGAGGATAGGATAGGATAGGATAGAGGATAGGATTGGATAGAGGATAGGATAGACGATAGGATAGGATAGAGGATAGGATAGGATAGAGGAGAGGATAGGATAGACGATTGGATAGAGGATAGGATAGGATAGAGGATATTATAGGATAGAGGATATGATAGGATTGATGATAGGATAGGATAGAGGATTGGTTAAGATACAGGATAGGATAGGATAGAGGATAGGATAGGGGATTTGATAGGATAGAGGATAGGATAGGACAGAAGATAGGATAGGATAGAGGATAGGATAGGATACAGGAGAGGATAGGATAGAGGATAGGATAGGATAGAGGATAGGATAGACGATAGGATAGGATAGAGGATAGGATAGGATAGGGGATTAGATAGGATAGAGAATAGGATATGATAGAAGATAGGATAGGATAGAGGATAGGATAGGATAGAGGATAGGATAGGATAGACGATAGGATAGGATAGAGGATAGGATAGGATTGCGGATAGGATAGACGATAGGATAGTATAGAGGATAGGATAGGGTAGAGGATAGGATATTCGATAGGATAGGATAGAGGATAGGATAGGATAGAGGATAGGATCGGATAGAGGACAGGATAGGATAGAGGATTGGATAGGATACAGGAAAGGATAGGATTGAGGATAGATGATAGGATAGGGTAGAGGATTGGATAGGATACAGGATAGGATAGGATAGAGGATAGGATGGGGGATTTGATAGGATAGAGGATAGGATAGGATAGACGATAGGGTAGGATAGAGGATAGGATATGATAGAGTATACGATATTATAGAGGTTAGGATAGGTTAGAGCATAGGATAGGGGATTGGATAGGATAGGATAGAGGATAGGCTAGGATAGAGGATAGGATAGAGGATAGGATAGGATAGAGGTTAGATGATAGGATAGGATAGAGGATTGGATAGGATCCAGGATAGGATAGGATAGAGGATAGGATAGAGGATATGATAGGATAGAGGATAGGATAAGATAGAGGATTGGATGGGATAGAGGATAGATGATAGGATAGGATAGAGGATTGGATAGGATAGAGTTTAGATGATAGGATAGGATAGAGGATTGGATAGGGTAAAGGATAGGATAGGATAGAGGATAGGATAGGGGATTAGATAGGATAGAGGATAGGATAGGATAGAAGATAGGATTGGATAGAGGATAGGATAGGGGATTTGATAGGATAGAGGATAGGATAGGATAGAAGATAGGATAGGATAGAGGATAGGATAGGATAGAGGATAGGATAGGATAGAGGATAGGATAGAGGATAGGATAGAAGATATGATAGAGGATAGGATAGGATAGAGGATAGCATAGGATAGAGGATAGGATAAGATAGAGGATAGGATAGGATAGAGGATAGGATAGGACAGAGGATAGGATAGGATAGAGGATAGGATAGGATAGGATAGAGGATAGTATAGGATAGAGGACAGGATAGGATAGAGGATTGGACAGGATACAGGAATAGATAGGATTGAGGATAGATGATAGGATAGGATAGAGGATTGGATAGGATACAGGATAGGATAGGATAGAGGATAGGGTAGGGGATTTAATAGGATAGAGGATAGGATAGGATAGAGGATAAGATATGATAGGGGATACGATAGAGGATAGGATAGGATAGAGGATGGGATAGGAAAGAGGGTAGTATAGGTTAGAGGATAGGATAGGATAGAGGATAGCATAGGATAGAGTATAGGATGGGATAGAGGACAGTATAGAGGATAGGATTGGATAGAGGATAGGATAGAGGATAGGATAGGATAGAGCATAGGATAGGATAGAGGATAGGATAGGGTAGAGGATAGGATAGGGGATTGGATAGGATAGTGGATAGGATAGGTTCGAGGATTGGATAGGATAGAGAATAGGATAGGATAGATGATGTTATAGCAAAGAGGATCGGATAGGATAGAGGATACGATATCATAGGCGATGTGATAGTATAGAGGGCAGGATAGGATAGAGGAAAGGATAGGAAAGTGGATAGGATAGGATGGATGATAGGATAGAGGATAGGATAGGTGATTGGATAGGATAGAGGATAGGATAGAATAGTGGATAGGATAGGATAGAGGATAGGATAGGATAGGATAGAGGATAGGATAGAGGATAGGATTGGATAGAGGATAGGATAGACGATAGGATAGGATAGAGGATAGGATAGGATAGAGGAGAGGATAGGATAGACGATTGGATAGAGGATAGGATAGGATAGAGGATATTATAGGATAGAGGATATGATAGGATTGATGATAGGATAGGATAGAGGATTGGTTAAGATACAGGATAGGATAGGATAGAGGATAGGATAGGGGATTTGATAGGATAGAGGATAGGATAGGACAGAAGATAGGATAGGATAGAGGATAGGATAGGATACAGGAGAGGATAGGATAGAGGATAGGATAGGATAGAGGATAGGATAGACGATAGGATAGGATAGAGGATAGGATAGGATAGGGGATTAGATAGGATAGAGGGTAGGATATGATAGAAGATAGGATAGGATAGAGGATAGTATAGGATAGAGGATAGGATAGGATAGACGATAGGATAGGATAGAGGATAGGATAGGTTAGAGGATAGGATAGGATAGAGGATCGGATAGGATAGAGGATAGGATAGGATAGAGGATAGGATAGGATAGAGGATAGGATAGGATAGAGGATAGGATAGGATAGAGGATAGGATAGGATAGAGGATTGGATAGAGGATAGGATAGAGAATAGGTTAGGATAGAGAATAGGAACGGATAGATTATATTATAGGATAGAGGATAGGATATGATAGAGTATACGATATTATAGAGGGTAGGATATGATAGAGCATAGGATAGGGGATTGGATAGGATAGGATAGAGGATAGGATAGGATAGAGGATTGGATAGGATACAGGAAAGGATAGACTTGAGGATAGATGATAGGATAGGATAGAGGATAGGATAGGATAGAGGATAGGATAGGATACAGGATTGGATAGGATACAGGAAAGGATAGGATTGAGGATAGATGATAGGATAGGATAGAGGATAGGATAGGATAGAGGATACGATAGGTTAGGGGATTAGGTAGGATAGAGGATAGGATATGATAGAAGATAGGATAGGATAGAGGATAGGATAGGATAGAGGATAGGATATGATAGACGATAGGATAGGATAGAGGATAGTATAGGTTAGAGGATAGGGTAGGATAGAGGATAGGATAGAGGATAGGATAGGATAGAGGATAGGATAGTATAGAGGATAGGATAGGATAGAGGATAGGATAGGATAGAGGATAGGATAGGATAGAGGATAGGATAGTATAGAGGATAGGATAGGATAGAGGATAGGATAGGATAGAGGATAGGATAGGATAGAGGATAGGATATGATAGACGATAGGATAGGATAGAGGATAGTATAGGTTAGAGGATAGGGTAGGATAGAGGATAGGATAGAGGATAGGATAGGATAGAGGATAGGATAGTATAGAGGATAGGATAGGATAGAGGATAGGATAGGATAGAGGATAGGATAGGATAGAGGATAGGATAGTATAGAGGATAGGATAGGATAGAGGATAGGATAGGATAGAGGATAGGATAGGATAGATGATAGGATAAGGTAGCGGATAGGATAGGATAGAGGATATGATAGGACAGAGGATAGGATAGACGATAGGATAGGATAGAGGATAGGATAGGATAGGGGATTAGATAGGATAGAGGATAGGATATGATAGAAGATAGGATAGGATAGAGGATAGGATAGGATAGAGGATAGGATAGGATAGAGGATATTATAGGATAGAGGATATGATAGGATTGATGATAGGATAGGATAGAGGATTGGTTAAGATACAGGATAGGATAGGATAGAGGATAGGATAGGGGATTTGATAGGATAGAGGATAGGATAGGACAGAAGATAGGATAGGATAGAGGATAGGATAGGATACAGGAGAGGATAGGATAGAGGATAGGATAGGATAGAGGATAGGATAGACGATAGGATAGGATAGAGGATAGGATAGGATAGGGGATTAGATAGGATAGAGGGTAGGATATGATAGAAGATAGGATAGGATAGAGGATAGTATAGGATAGAGGATAGGATAGGATAGACGATAGGATAGGATAGAGGATAGGATAGGTTAGAGGATAGGATAGGATAGAGGATCGGATAGGATAGAGGATAGGATAGGATAGAGGATAGGATAGGATAGAGGATAGGATAGGATAGAGGATAGGATAGGATAGAGGATAGGATGGGATAGAGGATTGGATAGGATAGAGGATAGGATAGACGATAGGATAGGATAGAGGATAGGATAGGATAGAGGATAGGATAGGATAGAGGACAGGACAGGATAGAGGATTGGGTAGGATACAGGAAAGGATAGGATTGAGGATAGATGATAGGATAGAGGATAGGATAGGATAGAGGATAGGATAGGATAGAGGATAGGATAGGATAGAGGATAGGATAGGATAGAGGATAGGATAGGATAGAGGATAGGATAGGATAGAGGATAGGATAGGATAGAGGATAGGATAGGATAGAGGATAGGATAGGATTGCGGATAGGATAGACGATAGGATAGTATAGAGGATAGGATAGGGTAGAGGATAGGATAGTCGATAGGATAGGATAGAGGATAGGATAGGATAGAGGATAGGATAGGATAGAGGACAGGATAGGATAGAGGATTGGATAGGATACAGGAAAGGATAGGATTGAGAATAGATGATAGGATAGGATAGAGGATTGGACAGGATACAGGATAGGATAGGATAGAGGATAGGATGGGGGATTTGATAGGATAGAGGATAGGATAGGATAGACGATAGGGTAGGATAGAGGATAGGATAGGATAGAGCATAGGATAGGATAGAGGATAGGATAGGATAGAGGATAGGATGGGATAGAGGATTGGATAGGATACAGGATAGGGTAGACGATAGGATAGGATAGAGGATAGGATAGGATAGAGGATAGGATAGGATAGAGGATTTTATAGAGGATAGGATAGAGAATAGGTTAGGATAGAGAATAGGAACGGATAGATTATATTATAGGATAGAGGATAGGATATGATAGAGTATACGATATTATAGAGGGTAGGATAGGTTAGAGCATAGGATAGGGGATTGGATAGGATAGGATAGAGGATAGGCTAGGATAGAGGATAGGATAGAGGTTAGGATAGGATAGAGGACAGGATAGGATAGAGGATAGTATAGGATAGAGGATTGGATAGGATACAGGAAAGGATAGGATTGAGGATAGATGATAGGATAGGATAGATGATTGGATAGGATCCAGGATAGGATAGGATAGAGGTTAGGATAGGGGAATTGATAGGATAGAGGATAGGAAAGGATAGAAGATAGGATAGGATAGAGGATATGATAGGATAGAGGATTGGATAGGATAGAGTTTAGATGATAGGATAGGATAGAGCATTGGATAGGGTACAGGATAGGATAGCATAGAGGATAGGATACGGGATTTGATAGGATAGAGGATTGGATAGGGTACAGGATAGGATAGGATAGAAGGATAGGATAGGGGATTTGATAGGATAGAGGATAGGATAGGATAGAAGATAGGATAGGATAGAGGATAGGACAGAATAGAGGATAGTGTAGGATAGAGGATAGGATAGGATAGAGGATAGGATAGGATAGAGGATAGGATAGGATAGAGGATAGGATAGGATAGAGGATTGGATAGAGGATAGGATAGAGAATAGGTTAGGATAGAGAATAGGAACGGATAGATTATATTATAGGATAGAGGATAGGATATGATAGAGTATACGATATTATAGAGGGTAGGATATGATAGAGCATAGGATAGGGGATTGGATAGGATAGGATAGAGGATAGGATAGGATAGAGGATTGGATAGGATACAGGAAAGGATAGACTTGAGGATAGATGATAGGATAGGATAGAGGATAGGATAGGATACAGGATTGGATAGGATACAGGAAAGGATAGGATTGAGGATAGATGATAGGATAGGATAGAGGATAGGATAGGATAGAGGATACGATAGGTTAGGGGATTAGGTAGGATAGAGGATAGGATATGATAGAAGATAGGATAGGATAGAGGATAGGATAGGATAGAGGATAGGATATGATAGACGATAGGATAGGATAGAGGATAGTATAGGTTAGAGGATAGGGTAGGATAGAGGATAGGATAGAGGATAGGATAGGATAGAGGATAGGATAGTATAGAGGATAGGATAGGATAGAGGATAGGATAGGATAGAGGATAGGATAGGATAGAGGATAGGATAGTATAGAGGATAGGATAGGATAGAGGATAGGATAGGATAGAGGATAGGATAGGATAGAGGATAGGATATGATAGACGATAGGATAGGATAGAGGATAGTATAGGTTAGAGGATAGGGTAGGATAGAGGATAGGATAGAGGATAGGATAGGATAGAGGATAGGATAGTATAGAGGATAGGATAGGATAGAGGATAGGATAGGATAGAGGATAGGATAGGATAGAGGATAGGATAGTATAGAGGATAGGATAGGATAGAGGATAGGATAGGATAGAGGATAGGATAGGATAGATGATAGGATAAGGTAGCGGATAGGATAGGATAGAGGATATGATAGGACAGAGGATAGGATAGACGATAGGATAGGATAGAGGATAGGATAGGATAGGGGATTAGATAGGATAGAGGATAGGATATGATAGAAGATAGGATAGGATAGAGGATAGGATAGGATAGAGGATAGGATAGGATAGAGGATATTATAGGATAGAGGATATGATAGGATTGATGATAGGATAGGATAGAGGATTGGTTAAGATACAGGATAGGATAGGATAGAGGATAGGATAGGGGATTTGATAGGATAGAGGATAGGATAGGACAGAAGATAGGATAGGATAGAGGATAGGATAGGATACAGGAGAGGATAGGATAGAGGATAGGATAGGATAGAGGATAGGATAGACGATAGGATAGGATAGAGGATAGGATAGGATAGGGGATTAGATAGGATAGAGGGTAGGATATGATAGAAGATAGGATAGGATAGAGGATAGTATAGGATAGAGGATAGGATAGGATAGACGATAGGATAGGATAGAGGATAGGATAGGTTAGAGGATAGGATAGGATAGAGGATCGGATAGGATAGAGGATAGGATAGGATAGAGGATAGGATAGGATAGAGGATAGGATAGGATAGAGGATAGGATAGGATAGAGGATAGGATGGGATAGAGGATTGGATAGGATAGAGGATAGGATAGACGATAGGATAGGATAGAGGATAGGATAGGATAGGATAGAGGATAGGATAGGATAGAGGACAGGACAGGATAGAGGATTGGGTAGGATACAGGAAAGGATAGGATTGAGGATAGATGATAGGATAGAGGATAGGATAGGATAGAGGATAGGATAGGATAGAGGATAGGATAGGATAGAGGATAGGATAGGATAGAGGATAGGATAGGATAGAGGATAGGATAGGATAGAGGATAGGATAGGATAGAGGATAGGATAGGATAGAGGATAGGATAGGATAGAGGATAGGATAGGATTGCGGATAGGATAGACGATAGGATAGTATAGAGGATAGGATAGGGTAGAGGATAGGATAGTCGATAGGATAGGATAGAGGATAGGATAGGATAGAGGATAGGATAGGATAGAGGACAGGATAGGATAGAGGATTGGATAGGATACAGGAAAGGATAGGATTGAGAATAGATGATAGGATAGGATAGAGGATTGGACAGGATACAGGATAGGATAGGATAGAGGATAGGATGGGGGATTTGATAGGATAGAGGATAGGATAGGATAGACGATAGGGTAGGATAGAGGATAGGATAGGATAGAGCATAGGATAGGATAGAGGATAGGATAGGATAGAGGATAGGATGGGATAGAGGATTGGATAGGATACAGGATAGGGTAGACGATAGGATAGGATAGAGGATAGGATAGGATAGAGGATAGGATAGGATAGAGGATTTTATAGAGGATAGGATAGAGAATAGGTTAGGATAGAGAATAGGAACGGATAGATTATATTATAGGATAGAGGATAGGATATGATAGAGTATACGATATTATAGAGGGTAGGATAGGTTAGAGCATAGGATAGGGGATTGGATAGGATAGGATAGAGGATAGGCTAGGATAGAGGATAGGATAGAGGTTAGGATAGGATAGAGGACAGGATAGGATAGAGGATAGTATAGGATAGAGGATTGGATAGGATACAGGAAAGGATAGGATTGAGGATAGATGATAGGATAGGATAGATGATTGGATAGGATCCAGGATAGGATAGGATAGAGGTTAGGATAGGGGAATTGATAGGATAGAGGATAGGAAAGGATAGAAGATAGGATAGGATAGAGGATATGATAGGATAGAGGATTGGATAGGATAGAGTTTAGATGATAGGATAGGATAGAGCATTGGATAGGGTACAGGATAGGATAGCATAGAGGATAGGATACGGGATTTGATAGGATAGAGGATTGGATAGGGTACAGGATAGGATAGGATAGAAGGATAGGATAGGGGATTTGATAGGATAGAGGATAGGATAGGATAGAAGATAGGATAGGATAGAGGATAGGACAGAATAGAGGATAGTGTAGGATAGAGGATAGGATAGGATAGAGGATAGGATAGAAGATAGGATAGGATAGAGGATAGGATAGGATAGAGGATAGGATAGGATAGAGGATAGGATAGGATAGAGGAAATTATAGGATAGAGGATATGATGGGATAGAGGATTGGATAGGATAGAGGATAGATGATAGGATAGGATAGAGGATTGGATAGGGTACAGGATAGGATAGGATAGAGGATAGGATAGGGGATTTGATAGGATAGAGGATAGGATAGGATAGAAGATAGGTTAGGATAGAGGATAGGATAGGATAGAGGATAGGATAGGATAGGATAGAGGATAGGATGGGATAGAGGATAGGATGGGATAGAGGATAGGATAGGATAGAGGATAGGATAGGGTAGATGATTGGATAGGATAGAGGATAGATGATAGGATAGGATAGAGGATAGGATAGAATAGAGGATAGTGTAGGATAGAGGATAGGATAGTTTAGAGGATAGGATAGAAGATAGGATAGGATAGGATAGAGGATAGGATAGGATAGAGGATAGGGTAGGATAGAAGATAGGATAGGATAAAGGATAGGATAGGATAGAGGATAGGATAGGATAGAGGATAGGATAGGATAGAGGATAGGATAGGATAGAGGATAGGATACGATAGAGGATAGGATGGGATAGAGGATTGGATAGGATAGAGGATAGGATAGAGGATAGGATAGTATAGAGGATAGGATAGGGTAGAGGATAGGATAGTCGATAGGATAGGATAGAGGATAGGATAGGATAGAGGACAGGATAGGATAGAGGATTGGATAGGATACAGGAAAGGATAGGATTGAGGATAGATGATAGGATAGGATAGAGGATTGGATAGGATACAGGATAGGATAGGATAGAGGATAGGATGGGGGATTTGATAGGATAGAGGATAGGATAGGATAGACGATAGGGTAGGATAGAGGATAGGATAGGATAGAGCATAGGATAGGATAGAGGATAGGATAGGATAGAGGATAGGATGGGATAGAGGATTGGATAGGATACAGGATAGGGTAGACGATAGGATAGGATAGACGATAGGATAGGATAGAGGACAGGACAGGATAGAGGATTGGATAGGATACAGGAAAGGATAGGATTGAGGATAGATGATAGGATAGAGGATAGGATAGGATAGAGGATAGGATAGGATAGAGGATAGAATAGGATAGAGGATAGGATAGGATAGAGGATAGGATAGACGATAGGATAGGATAGAAGATTGGATAGGATAGAGGATAGGATAGGATAGAGGATAGGATAGACGATAGGAAAGGATAGAGGGTAGCATAGGATAGAGGATAGGATAGGATAGAGGACAGGATAGGATAGAGGATTGGATAGGATACAGGAAAGGATAGGATTGAGGATAGATGATAGGATAGAGGATATGATAGGATAGAGGATAGGATAGGATAGAAGATAGGATAGGATAGAGGATAGGATAGAAGATAGGATAGGATAGGATAGAGGATAGGATAGGATAGAGGATAGGATAGAGGATATGATAGGATAGAGGATAGGATAGGATAGAGGATAGGATAGGATAGAGGATTGTATAGAGGATAGGATAGGATAGAGGATATTATACGATAGAGTATAGGATAGGAAAGAGGAATGTAAAGGATAGAGGATAGATGATAGGATAGGATAGAGGATAGATGATAGGATAGGATAGAGGATTGGAAAGGGTACAGGATAGGATAGGATAGACGATAGGATAGGATAGAGGCTAGGATAGGATAGAGGATATTATAGGATAGAGGATATGATAGGATAGAGGATAGGTTAGGATAGAGAATAGGAACGGATGATGATATTATAGGATAGAGGATAGGATATGATAGAGTATACGATATTATAGAGGGTAGGATAGGATAGAGCATAGGATAGGGGATTGGATAGGATAGGATAGAGGATAGGCTAGGATAGAGGATAGGATAGGATAGAGGATTGGATAGGATAGAGGATAGGATAGAAGATAGGATAGGATAGGATAGAAGATAGGATAGGATAGGATAGGATAGAGGATAGGATAGGATAGAGGATAGGATAGGATAGAGGATAGGATAGGATAGAGGATAGGATAGGATAGAGGATAGAATAGGATAGAGGATAGGATAGGATAGAGGATAGGATAGACGATAGGATAGGATAGAAGATTGGATAGGATAGAGGATAGGATAGGATAGAGGATAGGATAGACGATAGGAAAAGATAGAGGGTAGCATAGGATAGAGGATAGGATAGGATAGAGGACAGGATAGGATAGAGGATTGGATAGGATACAGGAAAGGATAGGATTGAGGATAGATGATAGGATAGAGGATAGGATAGGATAGAGGATAGGATAGGATAGAAGATAGGATAGGATAGAGGATAGGATAGAATAGAGGATAGTGTAGGATAGAAGATAGGATAGGATAGAGGATAGGATAGAAGATAGGATAGGATAGGATAGAGGATAGGATAGGATAGAGGATAGGATAGGATAGAGGATAGGATAGAGGATATGATAGGATAGAGGATAGGATAGGATAGAGGATAGGATAGGATAGAGGATTGTATAGAGGATAGGATAGGATAGAGGATATTATACGATAGAGTATAGGATAGGAAAGAGGAATGTAAAGGATAGAGGATAGATGATAGGATAGGATAGAGGATAGATGATAGGATAGGATAGAGGATTGGAAAGGGTACAGGATAGGATAGGATAGACGATAGGATAGGATAGAGGGTAGGATAGGATAGAGGATATTATAGGATGGAGGATAGGATATGATAGAGTATACGATATTATAGAGGGTAGGATAGGATAGAGCATAGGATAGGGGATTGGATAGGATAGGATAGAGGATAGGCTAGGATAGAGGATAGGATAGGATACAGGAAAGGATAGGATTGACGATAGATGATAGGATAGGATAGAGGATTGGATAGGATAGAAGATAGGATAGGATAGAGGATAGGATAGGATAGAGGATAGGATAGGATAGAGGATAGGATAGGATAGAGGATTGGATAGGATAGAGGATAGATGATAGGATAGGATAGAGGATAGGATAGAATAGAGGATAGGATAGGATAGAGGATATTATAGGATAGAGGATATGATAGGATAGAGGATAGGATAGGATAGAGGATTGGATAGGATAGAGGATTGGATAGGATAGAGGATAGGATAGAAGATAGGATAGGATAGGATAGAGGATAGGATAGGATAGGATAGGATAGAGGATAGGATAGGATAGAGGATAGGATAGGATAGAGGATAGGATAGGATAGAGGATAGGATAGGATAGAGGATAGGATAGAGGATAGAATAGGATAGAGGATAGGATAGGATAGAGGATAGGATAGGATAGAGGATAGGATAGACGATAGGATAGGATAGAAGATTGGATAGGATAGAGGATAGGATAGGATAGAGGATAGGATAGACGATAGGAAAGGATAGAGGGTAGCATAGGATAGAGGATAGGATAGGATAGAGGACAGGATAGGATAGAGGATTGGATAGGATACAGGAAAGGATAGGATTGAGGATAGATGATAGGATAGAGGATAGGATAGGATAGAGGATAGGATAGAAGATAGGATAGGATAGAGGATAGGATAGAATAGAGGATAGTGTAGGATAGAGGATAGGATAGGATAGAGGATAGGATAGAAGATAGGATAGGATAGGATAGAGGATAGGATAGAGGATATGATAGGATAGAGGATAGGATAGGATAGAGGATAGGATAGGATAGAGGATTCTATAGAGGATAGGATAGGATAGAGGATATTATACGATAGAGTATAGGATAGGAAAGAGGAATGTAAAGGATAGAGGATAGATGATAGGATAGGATAGAGGATTGGAAAGGGTACAGGATAGGATAGGATAGAGGATAGGATAGGATAGAGGGTAGGATAGGATAGAGGATATTATAGGATAGAGGATATGATAGGATAGAGGATAGGATAGGATAGAGGATTGCATAGGATAGAGGATTGGATAGGGTACAGGATAGAATAGGATAGAGGATAGGATAGGGGATTTGATAGGATAGAGGATAGGATAGGATAGAAGATAGGATAGGATAGAGGATTAGATAGGATAGAGGATAGATGATAGGATAGGATAGAGGATTGGATAGGGTACAGGATAGGATAGGATAGAGGATAGGATAGGAGAATTGATAGGATAGAGGATAGGATAGGATAGAGGATAGGATAGGATAGAGGATAGGATAGGATAGAGGATAAGATAGGATAGAGGATAGGATAGGATAGAGGATACGATAGAGGATAGGATAGAGAATAGGTTAGGATAGAGAATAGGAACGGATGATGATATTATAGGATAGAGGATAGGATATGATAGAGTATACGATATTATAGAGGGTAGGATAGGATAGAGCATAGGATAGGGGATTGGATAGGATAGGATAGAGGATAGGCTAGGATAGAGGATAGGATAGGATACAGGAAAGGATAGGATTGACGATAGATGATAGGATAGGATAGAGGATTGGATAGGATAGAAGATAGGATAGGATAGAGGATAGGATAGGATAGAGGATAGGATAGGATAGAGGATAGGATAGGATAGAGGATTGGATAGGATAGAGGATAGATGATAGGATAGGATAGAGGATAGGATAGAATAGAGGATAGTGTAGGATAGAGGATAGGATAGGATAGAGGATAGGATAGAAGATAGGATAGGATAGAGGATAGGATAGGATAGAGGACAGGATAGGATAGAGGATTGGATAGGATACAGGAAAGGATAGGATTGAGGATAAATATGTAACCGTACAGGTTACATATTAATACACCCCATATATCGAACGTCGATGTCGACCCCACCATAATGCTCCGTGACGTAACCCGCGAGTTCGGACGGAGAAAAGGACCGCGAGATATCGCGACACTTGTCGCAATGCGCACGCATCGATCCCCACTCGATACCGATCGAAGGAGGTCGATGCGTGCCGCAGATAGATCACTCTACATCTGGAAGCGGTTCTAGCCGCACGCGTCTCGCGAAGTGTCCCGTCGGCGAAACACGGTACGCGATCGAGGGGTCAAACCGACCCGATAGAACAGGCAAACCGACTGTTCTATCCTCGACACGTACGCGCCTCAAACCGAGGAGTCACAGGTGCAAACTGCGCTGTGGCATTATCGAGCATTAAGACGCAGTTTGTGTTCTGTGTAATTATCACGGGTTATTTAAAATTCGTAAATCTTTCGTCGTAATCGTGGTACCGAGTGGACACTTCGTCATCGTAACTTTCGGGGTTCTTGTTCGAAATGCCCATCACTGCTTCGGTAGGATTTGCATGGTCGTGATCATTCTGCCGCTATCAATCAGGAACACGTTCGGAGGCCACGTATCGTGCTGAAGAGCGTAATCCTTGGTAGCGTGGCGTGACCTACGGCTTGGTGTGCGTCTCCATCCAGACCACTCGTACGAGCATTCGGACGAGTGTATGGACGGTCTGACAAGTCCACAATCGTGCAGTGCGTCGTACGCATACGGATTGTGCGAACGAACTCATAATTTCCCTTCGGGTCGATTCGATACGACCGAACCTTGCACAATCCTTGTCATTCTGCCGCTGCTTACACGGAGATTGCTCGGAGGCCACGCATCGTGCTGAAGAGTAAACTTCTTAGTTGCGTGGAGTGCCAGGGGTTTTTAGTGTGTGTCTCCACTTGGGCTATTTGTACGAGAATTCGGACAAATACTTGGGTGGTCTGACGGGTTCGCCTTCGATCGGTTACGAGGTCGAAACGAGTCGTTCAACCGTCACTGCGTCAGGCACACGGGTCGGATTAGAGCGAGCGGACTGTGCACAATTCTTGTCATTCTGCCGCTACCGATACGGAGATTGCTCGGAGGCCACGTATCGTGCTGAAGAGTAAACTCCTCGGTCGCGTGGAGTGCCAGGGGTTTTTAGTGTGTGTCTCCAACCGGACTACTCGTACGCATTCGCGGCCGAGTGCACGGTTGGTTAGACAGGTCACGAATTCGCATATCGTCAGGCGCGATACACATTCAAATCGTTAGAATCGTTTATAAAAAGGAACCAGGTGTAGAGGCAAAGCGAGCGAACTGCGTGCGTCGTAACACGGCGTACATTGCGTGTTTACGTGTTGCGAGAACTCGGTACGGATTACCGTTACGCGGTATTCAGCGCGTCGCCATTGAGGAATTTATTGCCCCGTACGTCGGGACAGATCACGAGTCGTTCTGTAAACAAATAGCTCATCTCCGAGCATACCGGAGAGATTGCTCGTCAAAACAAAAATAGTTCTTCCAAGAATATACTGCCAATTTTACCAGTAATTTGTCTACAAGCTTTATTTGTCTCGTCCAAACCTCGCCGCTTTCCAGTGCCTGGAGGCACGAATCCATCTCCTTCGCGAATTTACACGCGTAGGGAATTGGGGGGTAGTAACCGGCCCCCGTGTCTTAATATCAATAACCCTTGAGTCATCGGGACAGGGAAAAATCCAATCAACACAGTCAAAAGAGGAATGTACGGTTACAGATGATAGGATAGGATAGAGGATTGGATAGGATACAGGATAGGATAGGATAGAGGATAGGATAGGGGATTTGATAGGATAGAGGATAGGATAGGATAGAAGATAGGATAGGATAGAGGATAGGATAGGATAGAGGATAGGATAGGATAGAGGATAGGATAGGATAGAGGATTGGATAGGATAGAGGATAGATGATAGGATAGGATAGAGGATAGGATAGAATAGAGGATAGTGTAGGATAGAGGATAGGATAGGATAGAGGATAGGATAGAAGATAGGATAGGATAGAGGATAGGATATGATAGAGGATAGGATAGGATAGAGGATAGGATAGGATAGAGGATATAATAGGATAGAGGATTGGATAGGATAGAGTTTAGATGATAGGATAGGATAGAGGATTGGATAGGGTACAGGATAGGATAGGATAGAGGATAGGATAGGGGATTTGATATGATAGAGGATAGGATAGGATAGAGGATAGGATAGGATAGAGGATAGGATAGGATAGAGGATAGAATAGGATAGAGGATAGGATAGGATAGAGGATAGGATAGACGATAGGATAGGATAGAGGATTGGATAGGATAGAGGATAGGATAGACGATAGGAAAGGATAGAGGATAGGATAGGATAGAGGATAGGATAGGATAGAGGACAGGATAAGATAGAGGATTGGATAGGATACAGGAAAGGATAGGATTGAGGATAGATGATAGGATAGAGGATAGGATAGGATTGAGGATAGGATAGGCGATAGGATAGGATAGAGGATAGGATAGGATAGAGGATAGGATAGGATAGAGGACAGGATAGGATAGAGGATTGGATAGGATACAGGAAAGGATAGGATTGAGGATAGATGATAGGATAGGATAGAGGATTGGATAGGATACAGGATAGGATAGGATACAGGATAGGATAGGGGATTTGATAGGATAGAGGATAGGATAGGATAGATGATAGGATAGGATAGAGGATAGGATAGGATAGAGGATAGGATAGGATAGAGGATAGGATAGGATAGAGGATTGGATAGGATAGAGGATAGATGATAGGATAGGATAGAGGATAGGATAGGATAGAGGATTGGATAGGATAGAGTTTAGATGATAGGATAGGATAGAGGATTGGATAGGGTACAGGATAGGATAGGATAGAGGATAGGATAGGGGATTTGATATGATAGAGGATAGGATAGGATAGGATAGAGGATAGGATAGGATAGAGGATAGAATAGGATGGAGGATAGGATAGGATAGAGGATAGGATAGACGATAGGATAGGATAGAGGATTGGATAGGATAGAGGATAGGATAGGATAGAGGATAGGATAGACGATAGGAAAGGATAGAGGATAGGATAGGATAGAGGATAGGATAGGATAGAGGATAGGATAGGATAGAGGATAGGATAGGATAGAGGATAGGATAGGACGGAGGATAGGATGGGGGATTTGATAGGATAGAGGATAGGATGGGATGGAAGATAGGATAGGATAGAGGATAGGATAGGATAGAGGATAGGATAGGATAGAGGATAGGATAGGATAGAGGATAGGATAGGATAGAGTATAGGATAGGATAGAGGATAGGATAGGATAGAGGATAGGATAGAGGATAGGATAGGATAGAGTATAGGATAGGATAGAGGATAGGATAGGATAGAGGATAGGATAGAGGATAGGATAGGATAGAGAATAGGATAGGATTGAGGATATTATAGGATAGAGTATAGGATAGGAAAGAGGAATGTAAAGGATAGAGGATAGATGATAGGATAGGATAGAGGATTGAATAGGGTACAGGATAGGATAGGATAGAGGATAGGATAGGGTAGAGGGTAGGATAGGATAGAGGATATTATAGGATAGAGGATATGATAGGATAGAGGATAGGATAGGATAGAGGATTGGATAGGATAGAGGATAGATGATAGGATAGGATAGAGGATAGGATAGAATAGAGGATAGTGTAGGATAGAGGATAGGATAGGATAGAGGATAGGATAGAAGATAGGATAGGATAGGATAGAGGATAGGATAGGATAGAGGATAGGATAGGATAGAGGATAGGATAGCTTAGAGGATAAGATAGGATAGAGGATAGGATAGGATAGAGGATACGATAGAGGATAGGATAGGATAGAGGATATTATAGGATAGAGGATATGATAGGATTGATGATAGGATAGGATAGAGGATTGGTTAAGATACAGGAAAGGATAGGATTGAGGATAGATGATAGGATAGGATAGATGATTGGATAGGATCCAGGATAGGATAGGATAGAGGTTAGGATAGGGGAATTGATAGGATAGAGGATAGGAAAGGATAGAAGATAGGATAGGATAGAGGATATGATAGGATAGAGGATTGGATAGGATAGAGTTTAGATGATAGGATAGGATAGAGCATTGGATAGGGTACAGGATAGGATAGCATAGAGGATAGGATACGGGATTTGATAGGATAGAGGATTGGATAGGGTACAGGATAGGATAGGATAGAAGGATAGGATAGGGGATTTGATAGGATAGAGGATAGGATAGGATAGAAGATAGGATAGGATAGAGGATAGGACAGAATAGAGGATAGTGTAGGATAGAGGATAGGATAGGATAGAGGATAGGATAGAAGATAGGATAGGATAGAGGATAGGATAGGATAGAGGATAGGATAGGATAGAGGATAGGATAGGATAGAGGAAATTATAGGATAGAGGATATGATGGGATAGAGGATTGGATAGGATAGAGGATAGATGATAGGATAGGATAGAGGATTGGATAGGGTACAGGATAGGATAGGATAGAGGATAGGATAGGGGATTTGATAGGATAGAGGATAGGATAGGATAGAAGATAGGTTAGGATAGAGGATAGGATAGGATAGAGGATAGGATAGGATAGGATAGAGGATAGGATGGGATAGAGGATAGGATGGGATAGAGGATAGGATAGGATAGAGGATAGGATAGGGTAGATGATTGGATAGGATAGAGGATAGATGATAGGATAGGATAGAGGATAGGATAGAATAGAGGATAGTGTAGGATAGAGGATAGGATAGTTTAGAGGATAGGATAGAAGATAGGATAGGATAGGATAGAGGATAGGATAGGATAGAGGATAGGGTAGGATAGAAGATAGGATAGGATAAAGGATAGGATAGGATAGAGGATAGGATAGGATAGAGGATAGGATAGGATAGAGGATAGGATAGGATAGAGGATAGGATACGATAGAGGATAGGATGGGATAGAGGATTGGATAGGATAGAGGATAGGATAGAGGATAGGATAGTATAGAGGATAGGATAGGGTAGAGGATAGGATAGTCGATAGGATAGGATAGAGGATAGGATAGGATAGAGGACAGGATAGGATAGAGGATTGGATAGGATACAGGAAAGGATAGGATTGAGGATAGATGATAGGATAGGATAGAGGATTGGATAGGATACAGGATAGGATAGGATAGAGGATAGGATGGGGGATTTGATAGGATAGAGGATAGGATAGGATAGACGATAGGGTAGGATAGAGGATAGGATAGGATAGAGCATAGGATAGGATAGAGGATAGGATAGGATAGAGGATAGGATGGGATAGAGGATTGGATAGGATACAGGATAGGGTAGACGATAGGATAGGATAGACGATAGGATAGGATAGAGGACAGGACAGGATAGAGGATTGGATAGGATACAGGAAAGGATAGGATTGAGGATAGATGATAGGATAGAGGATAGGATAGGATAGAGGATAGGATAGGATAGAGGATAGAATAGGATAGAGGATAGGATAGGATAGAGGATAGGATAGACGATAGGATAGGATAGAAGATTGGATAGGATAGAGGATAGGATAGGATAGAGGATAGGATAGACGATAGGAAAGGATAGAGGGTAGCATAGGATAGAGGATAGGATAGGATAGAGGACAGGATAGGATAGAGGATTGGATAGGATACAGGAAAGGATAGGATTGAGGATAGATGATAGGATAGAGGATATGATAGGATAGAGGATAGGATAGGATAGAAGATAGGATAGGATAGAGGATAGGATAGAAGATAGGATAGGATAGGATAGAGGATAGGATAGGATAGAGGATAGGATAGAGGATATGATAGGATAGAGGATAGGATAGGATAGAGGATAGGATAGGATAGAGGATTGTATAGAGGATAGGATAGGATAGAGGATATTATACGATAGAGTATAGGATAGGAAAGAGGAATGTAAAGGATAGAGGATAGATGATAGGATAGGATAGAGGATAGATGATAGGATAGGATAGAGGATTGGAAAGGGTACAGGATAGGATAGGATAGACGATAGGATAGGATAGAGGCTAGGATAGGATAGAGGATATTATAGGATAGAGGATATGATAGGATAGAGGATAGGTTAGGATAGAGAATAGGAACGGATGATGATATTATAGGATAGAGGATAGGATATGATAGAGTATACGATATTATAGAGGGTAGGATAGGATAGAGCATAGGATAGGGGATTGGATAGGATAGGATAGAGGATAGGCTAGGATAGAGGATAGGATAGGATAGAGGATTGGATAGGATAGAGGATAGGATAGAAGATAGGATAGGATAGGATAGAAGATAGGATAGGATAGGATAGGATAGAGGATAGGATAGGATAGAGGATAGGATAGGATAGAGGATAGGATAGGATAGAGGATAGGATAGGATAGAGGATAGAATAGGATAGAGGATAGGATAGGATAGAGGATAGGATAGACGATAGGATAGGATAGAAGATTGGATAGGATAGAGGATAGGATAGGATAGAGGATAGGATAGACGATAGGAAAAGATAGAGGGTAGCATAGGATAGAGGATAGGATAGGATAGAGGACAGGATAGGATAGAGGATTGGATAGGATACAGGAAAGGATAGGATTGAGGATAGATGATAGGATAGAGGATAGGATAGGATAGAGGATAGGATAGGATAGAAGATAGGATAGGATAGAGGATAGGATAGAATAGAGGATAGTGTAGGATAGAAGATAGGATAGGATAGAGCATAGGATAGAAGATAGGATAGGATAGGATAGAGGATAGGATAGGATAGAGGATAGGATAGGATAGAGGATAGGATAGAGGATATGATAGGATAGAGGATAGGATAGGATAGAGGATAGGATAGGATAGAGGATTGTATAGAGGATAGGATAGGATAGAGGATATTATACGATAGAGTATAGGATAGGAAAGAGGAATGTAAAGGATAGAGGATAGATGATAGGATAGGATAGAGGATAGATGATAGGATAGGATAGAGGATTGGAAAGGGTACAGGATAGGATAGGATAGACGATAGGATAGGATAGAGGGTAGGATAGGATAGAGGATATTATAGGATGGAGGATAGGATATGATAGAGTATACGATATTATAGAGGGTAGGATAGGATAGAGCATAGGATAGGGGATTGGATAGGATAGGATAGAGGATAGGCTAGGATAGAGGATAGGATAGGATACAGGAAAGGATAGGATTGACGATAGATGATAGGATAGGATAGAGGATTGGATAGGATAGAAGATAGGATAGGATAGAGGATAGGATAGGATAGAGGATAGGATAGGATAGAGGATAGGATAGGATAGAGGATTGGATAGGATAGAGGATAGATGATAGGATAGGATAGAGGATAGGATAGAATAGAGGATAGGATAGGATAGAGGATATTATAGGATAGAGGATATGATAGGATAGAGGATAGGATAGGATAGAGGATTGGATAGGATAGAGGATTGGATAGGATAGAGGATAGGATAGAAGATAGGATAGGATAGGATAGAGGATAGGATAGGATAGGATAGGATAGAGGATAGGATAGGATAGAGGATAGGATAGGATAGAGGATAGGATAGGATAGAGGATAGGATAGGATAGAGGATAGGATAGGATAGGATAGAGGATAGAATAGGATAGAGGATAGGATAGGATAGAGGATAGGATAGACGATAGGATAGGATAGAAGATTGGATAGGATAGAGGATAGGATAGGATAGAGGATAGGATAGACGATAGGAAAGGATAGAGGGTAGCATAGGATAGAGGATAGGATAGGATAGAGGACAGGATAGGATAGAGGATTGGATAGGATACAGGAAAGGATAGGATTGAGGATAGATGATAGGATAGAGGATAGGATAGGATAGAGGATAGGATAGAAGATAGGATAGGATAGAGGATAGGATAGAATAGAGGATAGTGTAGGATAGAGGATAGGATAGGATAGAGGATAGGATAGAAGATAGGATAGGATAGGATAGAGGATAGGATAGAGGATATGATAGGATAGAGGATAGGATAGGATAGAGGATAGGATAGGATAGAGGATTCTATAGAGGATAGGATAGGATAGAGGATATTATACGATAGAGTATAGGATAGGAAAGAGGAATGTAAAGGATAGAGGATAGATGATAGGATAGGATAGAGGATTGGAAAGGGTACAGGATAGGATAGGATAGAGGATAGGATAGGATAGAGGGTAGGATAGGATAGAGGATATTATAGGATAGAGGATATGATAGGATAGAGGATAGGATAGGATAGAGGATTGCATAGGATAGAGGATTGGATAGGGTACAGGATAGAATAGGATAGAGGATAGGATAGGGGATTTGATAGGATAGAGGATAGGATAGGATAGAAGATAGGATAGGATAGAGGATTAGATAGGATAGAGGATAGATGATAGGATAGGATAGAGGATTGGATAGGGTACAGGATAGGATAGGATAGAGGATAGGATAGGAGAATTGATAGGATAGAGGATAGGATAGGATAGAGGATAGGATAGGATAGAGGATAGGATAGGATAGAGGATAAGATAGGATAGAGGATAGGATAGGATAGAGGATACGATAGAGGATAGGATAGAGAATAGGTTAGGATAGAGAATAGGAACGGATGATGATATTATAGGATAGAGGATAGGATATGATAGAGTATACGATATTATAGAGGGTAGGATAGGATAGAGCATAGGATAGGGGATTGGATAGGATAGGATAGAGGATAGGCTAGGATAGAGGATAGGATAGGATACAGGAAAGGATAGGATTGACGATAGATGATAGGATAGGATAGAGGATTGGATAGGATAGAAGATAGGATAGGATAGAGGATAGGATAGGATAGAGGATAGGATAGGATAGAGGATAGGATAGGATAGAGGATTGGATAGGATAGAGGATAGATGATAGGATAGGATAGAGGATAGGATAGAATAGAGGATAGTGTAGGATAGAGGATAGGATAGGATAGAGGATAGGATAGAAGATAGGATAGGATAGAGGATAGGATAGGATAGAGGACAGGATAGGATAGAGGATTGGATAGGATACAGGAAAGGATAGGATTGAGGATAAATATGTAACCGTACAGGTTACATATTAATACACCCCATATATCGAACGTCGATGTCGACCCCACCATAATGCTCCGTGACGTAACCCGCGAGTTCGGACGGAGAAAAGGACCGCGAGATATCGCGACACTTGTCGCAATGCGCACGCATCGATCCCCACTCGATACCGATCGAAGGAGGTCGATGCGTGCCGCAGATAGATCACTCTACATCTGGAAGCGGTTCTAGCCGCACGCGTCTCGCGAAGTGTCCCGTCGGCGAAACACGGTACGCGATCGAGGGGTCAAACCGACCCGATAGAACAGGCAAACCGACTGTTCTATCCTCGACACGTACGCGCCTCAAACCGAGGAGTCACAGGTGCAAACTGCGCTGTGGCATTATCGAGCATTAAGACGCAGTTTGTGTTCTGTGTAATTATCACGGGTTATTTAAAATTCGTAAATCTTTCGTCGTAATCGTGGTACCGAGTGGACACTTCGTCATCGTAACTTTCGGGGTTCTTGTTCGAAATGCCCATCACTGCTTCGGTAGGATTTGCATGGTCGTGATCATTCTGCCGCTATCAATCAGGAACACGTTCGGAGGCCACGTATCGTGCTGAAGAGCGTAATCCTTGGTAGCGTGGCGTGACCTACGGCTTGGTGTGCGTCTCCATCCAGACCACTCGTACGAGCATTCGGACGAGTGTATGGACGGTCTGACAAGTCCACAATCGTGCAGTGCGTCGTACGCATACGGATTGTGCGAACGAACTCATAATTTCCCTTCGGGTCGATTCGATACGACCGAACCTTGCACAATCCTTGTCATTCTGCCGCTGCTTACACGGAGATTGCTCGGAGGCCACGCATCGTGCTGAAGAGTAAACTTCTTAGTTGCGTGGAGTGCCAGGGGTTTTTAGTGTGTGTCTCCACTTGGGCTATTTGTACGAGAATTCGGACAAATACTTGGGTGGTCTGACGGGTTCGCCTTCGATCGGTTACGAGGTCGAAACGAGTCGTTCAACCGTCACTGCGTCAGGCACACGGGTCGGATTAGAGCGAGCGGACTGTGCACAATTCTTGTCATTCTGCCGCTACCGATACGGAGATTGCTCGGAGGCCACGTATCGTGCTGAAGAGTAAACTCCTCGGTCGCGTGGAGTGCCAGGGGTTTTTAGTGTGTGTCTCCAACCGGACTACTCGTACGCATTCGCGGCCGAGTGCACGGTTGGTTAGACAGGTCACGAATTCGCATATCGTCAGGCGCGATACACATTCAAATCGTTAGAATCGTTTATAAAAAGGAACCAGGTGTAGAGGCAAAGCGAGCGAACTGCGTGCGTCGTAACACGGCGTACATTGCGTGTTTACGTGTTGCGAGAACTCGGTACGGATTACCGTTACGCGGTATTCAGCGCGTCGCCATTGAGGAATTTATTGCCCCGTACGTCGGGACAGATCACGAGTCGTTCTGTAAACAAATAGCTCATCTCCGAGCATACCGGAGAGATTGCTCGTCAAAACAAAAATAGTTCTTCCAAGAATATACTGCCAATTTTACCAGTAATTTGTCTACAAGCTTTATTTGTCTCGTCCAAACCTCGCCGCTTTCCAGTGCCTGGAGGCACGAATCCATCTCCTTCGCGAATTTACACGCGTAGGGAATTGGGGGGTAGTAACCGGCCCCCGTGTCTTAATATCAATAACCCTTGAGTCATCGGGACAGGGAAAAATCCAATCAACACAGTCAAAAGAGGAATGTACGGTTACAGATGATAGGATAGGATAGAGGATTGGATAGGATACAGGATAGGATAGGATAGAGGATAGGATAGGGGATTTGATAGGATAGAGGATAGGATAGGATAGAAGATAGGATAGGATAGAGGATAGGATAGGATAGAGGATAGGATAGGATAGAGGATAGGATAGGATAGAGGATTGGATAGGATAGAGGATAGATGATAGGATAGGATAGAGGATAGGATAGAATAGAGGATAGTGTAGGATAGAGGATAGGATAGGATAGAGGATAGGATAGAAGATAGGATAGGATAGAGGATAGGATATGATAGAGGATAGGATAGGATAGAGGATAGGATAGGATAGAGGATATAATAGGATAGAGGATTGGATAGGATAGAGTTTAGATGATAGGATAGGATAGAGGATTGGATAGGGTACAGGATAGGATAGGATAGAGGATAGGATAGGGGATTTGATATGATAGAGGATAGGATAGGATAGAGGATAGGATAGGATAGAGGATAGGATAGGATAGAGGATAGAATAGGATAGAGGATAGGATAGGATAGAGGATAGGATAGACGATAGGATAGGATAGAGGATTGGATAGGATAGAGGATAGGATAGACGATAGGAAAGGATAGAGGATAGGATAGGATAGAGGATAGGATAGGATAGAGGACAGGATAAGATAGAGGATTGGATAGGATACAGGAAAGGATAGGATTGAGGATAGATGATAGGATAGAGGATAGGATAGGATTGAGGATAGGATAGGCGATAGGATAGGATAGAGGATAGGATAGGATAGAGGATAGGATAGGATAGAGGACAGGATAGGATAGAGGATTGGATAGGATACAGGAAAGGATAGGATTGAGGATAGATGATAGGATAGGATAGAGGATTGGATAGGATACAGGATAGGATAGGATACAGGATAGGATAGGGGATTTGATAGGATAGAGGATAGGATAGGATAGATGATAGGATAGGATAGAGGATAGGATAGGATAGAGGATAGGATAGGATAGAGGATAGGATAGGATAGAGGATTGGATAGGATAGAGGATAGATGATAGGATAGGATAGAGGATAGGATAGAATAGAGGATAGTGTAGGATAGAGGATAGGATAGGATAGAGGATAGGATAGAAGATAGGATAGGATAGAGGATAGGATATGATAGAGGATAGGATAGGATAGAGGATAGGATAGGATAGAGGATAGGATAGGATAGAGGATTGGATAGGATAGAGTTTAGATGATAGGATAGGATAGAGGATTGGATAGGGTACAGGATAGGATAGGATAGAGGATAGGATAGGGGATTTGATATGATAGAGGATAGGATAGGATAGGATAGAGGATAGGATAGGATAGAGGATAGAATAGGATGGAGGATAGGATAGGATAGAGGATAGGATAGACGATAGGATAGGATAGAGGATTGGATAGGATAGAGGATAGGATAGGATAGAGGATAGGATAGACGATAGGAAAGGATAGAGGATAGGATAGGATAGAGGATAGGATAGGATAGAGGATAGGATAGGATAGAGGATAGGATAGGATAGAGGATAGGATAGGACGGAGGATAGGATGGGGGATTTGATAGGATAGAGGATAGGATGGGATGGAAGATAGGATAGGATAGAGGATAGGATAGGATAGAGGATAGGATAGGATAGAGGATAGGATAGGATAGAGGATAGGATAGGATAGAGTATAGGATAGGATAGAGGATAGGATAGGATAGAGGATAGGATAGAGGATAGGATAGGATAGAGTATAGGATAGGATAGAGGATAGGATAGGATAGAGGATAGGATAGAGGATAGGATAGGATAGAGAATAGGATAGGATTGAGGATATTATAGGATAGAGTATAGGATAGGAAAGAGGAATGTAAAGGATAGAGGATAGATGATAGGATAGGATAGAGGATTGAATAGGGTACAGGATAGGATAGGATAGAGGATAGGATAGGGTAGAGGGTAGGATAGGATAGAGGATATTATAGGATAGAGGATATGATAGGATAGAGGATAGGATAGGATAGAGGATTGGATAGGATAGAGGATAGATGATAGGATAGGATAGAGGATAGGATAGAATAGAGGATAGTGTAGGATAGAGGATAGGATAGGATAGAGGATAGGATAGAAGATAGGATAGGATAGGATAGAGGATAGGATAGGATAGAGGATAGGATAGGATACAGGAAAGGATAGGATTGACGATAGATGATAGGATAGGATAGAGGATTGGATAGGATAGAAGATAGGATAGGATAGAGGATAGGATAGGATAGAGGATAGGATAGGATAGAGGATAGGATAGGATAGAGAATAGATGATAGGATAGAGGATAGGATAGGATAGAGTATAGGATAGGATAGAGGATAGGATAGGATAGAGGATAGGATAGAGGATAGGATAGGATAGAGGATAGGATAGCTTAGAGGATAAGATAGGATAGAGGATAGGATAGGATAGAGGATACGATAGAGGATAGGATAGAGAATAGGTTAGGATAGAGGATAGGATATGATAGAGTATACGATATTATAGAGGGTAGGATAGGATAGAGCATAGGATAGGGGATTGGATAGGATAGGATAGAGGATAGGCTAGGATAGAGGATAGGATAGGATACAGGAAAGGATAGGATTGACGATAGATGATAGGATAGGATAGAGGATTGGATAGGATAGAAGATAGGATAGGATAGAGGATAGGATAGGATAGAGGATAGGATAGGATAGAGGATAGGATAGGATAGAGAATAGATGATAGGATAGGATAGAGGATAGGATAGAATAGAGGATAGGATAGAATAGAGGATAGTGTAGGATAGAGGATAGGATAGGATAGAGGATAGGATAGGGGATTTGACAGGATAGAGGATAGGATAGGATAGAAGATAGGATAGGATAGAGGATAGGATAGGATAGAGGATAGGATAGGATAGAGGATAGGATAGGATAGAGGATTGGATAGGATAGAGGATAGATGATAGGATAGGATAGAGGATAGGATAGAATAGAGGATAGTGTAGGATAGAGGATAGGATAGGATAGAGGATAGGATAGAAGATAGGATAGGATAGAGGATAGGATATGATAGAGGATAGGATAGGATAGAGGATAGGATAGGATAGAGGATAGGATAGGATAGAGGATTGGATAGGATAGAGTTTAGATGATAGGATAGGATAGAGGATTGGATAGGGTACAGGATAGGATAGGATAGAGGATAGGATAGGGGATTTGAGATGATAGAGGATAGGATAGGATAGAGGATAGGATAGGATAGAGGATAGAATAGGATAGAGGATAGGATAGGATAGAGGATAGGATAGACGATAGGATAGGATAGAGGATTGGATAGGATAGAGGATAGGATAGGATAGAGGATAGGATAGACGATAGGAAAGGATAGAGGATAGGATAGGATAGAGGATAGGATAGGACGGAGGATAGGATGGGGGATTTGATAGGATAGAGGATAGGATGGGATGGAAGATAGGATAGGATAGAGGATAGGATAGGATAGAGGATTGGATAGGATAGAGGATAGGATAGGATAGAGGATAGGATAGGATAGAGGATAGGATAGGATAGAGGATAGGATAGGATAGAGGATTGGATAGAGGATAGGATAGGATAGAGAATAGGATAGGATTGAGGATATTACAGGATAGAGTATAGGATAAGAAAGAGGAATGTAAAGGAAAGAGGATAGATGATAGGATAGGATAGAGGATTGGATAGGGTACAGGATAGGATAGGATAGAGGATAGGATAGGGTAGAGGGTAGGATAGGATAGAGGATATTATAGGATAGAGGATATGATAGGATAGAGGATAGGATAGGATAGAGGGTTGAATAGGATAGAGGATAGATGATAGGATAGGATAGAGGATAGGATAGAATAGAGGATAGTGTAGGATAGAGGATAGGATAGGATAGAGGATAGGATAGAAGATA
This sequence comes from Halictus rubicundus, assembly GCF_050948215.1. Lineage (NCBI taxonomy): Eukaryota > Metazoa > Arthropoda > Insecta > Hymenoptera > Halictidae > Halictus > Halictus rubicundus. The sequence continues at coordinate 117,363 of NW_027488792.1, forward strand.
GGATAGGATAGAGGATAGGATAGGATAGAGGATAGGATAGGATAGAGGATAGGATAGGATAGAGGATAGGATGGGATAGAGGGTAGGATAGGATAGAGGATATTATAGGATAGAGGATATTATAGGATAGAGGATAGGATAGGATAGAGGATTGGATAGGATAGAGGATAGGATAGAGGATAGGATAGGATAGAGGATAGGATAGGATAGAGGATTGTATAGAGGATAGGATAGGATAGAGGATATTATAGGATAGAGTATAGGATAGGAAAGAGGAATGTGAAGGATAGAGGATAGATGATAGGATAGGATAGAGGATTGGATAGGGTACAGGATAGGATAGGATAGAGGATAGGATAGGATAGAGGGTAGGATAGGATAGAGGATATTATAGGATAGAGGATATGATAGGATAGAGGATAGGATAGGATAGAGGATTGGATAGGATAGAGGATAGATGATAGGATAGGATAGAGGATTGGATAGGGTACAGGATAGGATAGGATAGAGGATAGGATAGGGGATTTGATAGGATAGAGGATAGGATAGGATAGAAGATAGGATAGGATAGAGGATAGGATAGGATAGAGGATAGGATAGGATAGATGATAGGGTAGGATAGAAGATAATATAGGATAGAGGATAGGATAGGATAGAGGATAGAATAGGATAGGATAGTGGAAATTATAGGATAGAGGATATGATAGGATAGAGGATAGGATAGGATAGAGGATTGGATAGGATAGAGGATAGATGATAGGATAGGATAGAGGATTGGATAGGGTACAGGATAGGATAGGATAGAGGATAGGATAGGAGAATTGATAGGATAGAGGATAGGATAGGATAGAGGATAGGATAGGATAGAGGATAGGATAGGATAGAGGATAGGATAGGATAGAGGATAGGATAGGATAGAGGATAGGATAGGATAGAGGATATTATAGGATAGAGGATATAATAGGATAGAGGATAGGATAGGATAGAGGATTGGATAGGATAGAGTTTAGATGATAGGATAGGATAGAGGATTGGATAGGATAGAAGATAGGATAGGATAGAGGATAGGATAGGATAGGGGATTTGATAGGATAGAGGATAGGATAGGGGATTTGATACGATAGATGATAGGGTAGGATAGAAGATAGGATAGGATAGAGGATAGGATAGGATAGAGGATAGGATAGGATAGGATAGAGGAAATTATAGGATAGAGGATATGATAGGATAGAGGATAGGATAGGATAGAGGATTGGATAGGATAGAGGATAGATGATAGGATAGGATAGAGGATTGGATAGGGTACAGGATAGGATAGGATAGAGGATAGGATAGGAGAATTGATAGGATAGAGGATAGGATAGGATAGAGGATAGGATAGGATAGAGGATAGGATAGGATAGAGGATATTATAGGATAGAGGATATAATAGGATAGAGGATAGGATAGGATAGAGGATTGGATAGGATAGAGTTTAGATGATAGGATAGGATAGAGGATTGGATAGGATAGAAGATAGGATAGGATAGAGGATAGGATAGGATAGGGGATTTGATAGGATAGAGGATAGGATAGGGGATTTGATACGATAGATGATAGGGTAGGATAGAAGATAGGATAGGATAGAGGATAGGATAGGATAGAGGATAAGATAGGATAGAGGATAGGATAGGATAGGATAGAGGAAATTATAGGATAGAGGATATGATAGGATAGAGGATAGGATAGGATAGAGGATTGGATAGGATAGAGGATAGATGATAGGATAGGATAGAGGATTGGATAGGGTACAGGATAGGATAGGATAGAGGATAGGATAGGAGAATTGATAGGATAGAGGATAGGATAGGATAGAGGATAGGATAGGATAGAGGATAGGATAGGATAGAGGATAGGATAGGATAGAGGACAGGATAGGATAGAGGATTGGATAGGATACAGGAAAGGATAGGATTGAGGATAGATGATAGGATAGGATAGAGGATTGGATAGGATACAGGATAGGATAGGATACAGGATAGGATAGGATAGAGGATAGGATAGGATAGAGGATAGGATAGGATAGAGGATAGGATAGGATAGAGGATAGGATAGGATAGAGGATAGGATAGGACGGAGGATAGGATGGGGGATTTGATAGGATAGAGGATAGGATAGGATAGAGGATAGGATAGGATAGATGATAGGATAGGATAGAGGATTGGATAGAGGATAGGATAGGATAGAGAATAGGATAGGATTGAGGATATTATAGGATAGAGTATAGGATAAGAAAGAGGAATGTAAAGGAAAGAGGATAGATGATAGGATAGGATAGAGGATTGGATAGGGTACAGGATAGGATAGGATAGAGGATAGGGTAGGGTAGAGGGTAGGATAGGATAGAGGATATTATAGGATAGAGGATATGATAGGATAGAGGATAGGATAGGATAGAGGGTTGGATAGGATAGAGGATAGATGATAGGATAGGATAGAGGATAGGATAGAATAGAGGATAGTGTAGGATAGAGGATAGGATAGGATAGAGGATAGGATAGAAGATAGGATAGGATAGAGGATAGGATAGGATAGAGGATAGGATAGGATAGAGGATAGGATGGGATAGAGGGTAGGATAGGATAGAGGATATTATAGGATAGAGGATATGATAGGATAGAGGATAGGATAGGATAGAGGATTGGATAGGATAGAGGATAGGATAGAGGATAGGATAGGATAGAGGATTGTATAGAGGATAGGATAGGATAGAGGATATTATAGGATAGAGTATAGGATAGGAAAGAGGAATGTGAAGGATAGAGGATAGATGATAGGATAGGATAGAGGATTGGATAGGGTACAGGATAGGATAGGATAGAGGATAGGATAGGGGATTTGATAGGATAGAGGATAGGATAGGATAGAAGATAGGATAGGATAGAGGATAGGATAGGATAGAGGATAGGATAGGATAGATGATAGGGTAGGATAGAAGATAATATAGGATAGAGGATAGGATAGGATAGAGGATAGGATAGGATAGGATAGAGGAAATTATAGGATAGAGTATAGGATAGGAAAGAGGAATGCGAAGGATAGAGGATAGATGATATGATAGGATAGAGGATAGGATAGGATAGAGGATTGGATAGGATAGAGGATAGATGATAGGATAGGATAGAGGATTGGATAGGGTACAGGATAGGATAGGATAGAGGATAGGATAGGAGAATTGATAGGATAGAGGATATAATAGGATAGAGGATAGGATAGGATAGAGGATAGGATAGGATAGAGGATAGGATAGGATAGAGGATAGGATAGGATAGAGGATAGGATAGGATAGAGGATATTATAGGATAGAGGATATAATAGGATAGAGGATAGGATAGGATAGAGGATTGGATAGGATAGAGTTTAGATGATAGGATAGGATAGAGGATTGGATAGGATAGAAGATAGGATAGGATAGAGGATAGGATAGGATAGGGGATTTGATAGGATAGAGGATAGGATAGGGGATTTGATACGATAGATGATAGGGTAGGATAGAAGATAGGATAGGATAGAGGATAGGATAGGATAGAGGATAAGATAGGATAGAGGATAGGATAGGATAGAGGATACGATAGAGGATATGATAGAGAATAGGTTAGGATAGAGAATAGGAACGGATAGATGATATTATAGGATAGAGGATAGGATATGATAGAGTATACGATATTATAGAGGGTAGGATAGGATAGAGCATAGGATAGGGGATTGGATAGGATAGGATAGAGGATAGGCTAGGATAGAGGATAGGATAGGATACAGGAAAGGATAGGATTGACGATAGATGATAGGATAGGATAGAGGATTGGATAGGATACAGGATAGGATAGGATAGAGGATAGGATAGGAGAATTGATAGGATAGAGGATAGGATAGGATAGAGGATAGGATAGGATAGAGGATAGGATAGGATAGAGGATAGGATAGGATACAGGATATTATAGGATAGAGGATATGATAGGATAGAGGATAGGATAGGATAGAGGATTGGATAGGATAGAGTTTAGATGATAGGATAGGATAGAGGATTGGATAGTGTACAGGATAGGATAGGATAGAGGATAGGATAGGGGATTTGATAGGATAGAGGATAGGATAGGATAGAAGATAGGATAGGATAGAGGATAGGATAGGATAGAGGATAGGATAGGATAGAGGATAGGATAGGATAGAGGATAGGATAGGATAGAGGATCCGATAGGATTGAGGACAGGATAGGATAGAAGATAGGATAGGATTGAGGATAGGATAGGATAGAGGATAGGACAGGATAGAGGATAGGATAGGGGATTGGATAGGATAGAGGATAGGATACGATAGACGATAGTATAGGATAGAGGATAGGATAGGATAGAGAATAGGATAGCATAGATGATAGGTTTGGGGATTGGATATGATAGAGGATAGGAGACGATAGAAGATAGGATAGGATAGAGGATACGATGTTATAGAGGATAGGATAGGATACAGGATAGGAGAGGTTTGAGGATAGGATAGGGTAGAGGATAGGACAGGATAGAGGATAGGATAGGGGATTGGATACGATAGAGGATAGGATACGTTAGACGATAGGACAGGATAGAGGATAGGATAGGGGATTGGATAGGATAGAGGATAGGATAGGGGATTGGATAGGATAGAGGATTGGATACGATAGACGATAGGACAGGATAGAGGATAGGATAGGATTGAGAATAGGATAGGATAGATGATAGGATAGGGGATTGGATATGATAGAGGATAGGAGGCGATAGAAGATAGGATATAATAGAGGATAAGAAAGGATAGAGAATAGGATAGGAAAGGTGATATTATGGGAAAGAGGATAGGATATGATAGAGGATACGGTATTATAGAGGATAGGATAGGATACAGGATAGGATAGGATAGAGGATAGGATAGGATTGAGGATAGGATAGGATAGAGAATAGGATAGGATAGATGATATGATAGAGGATTGGATATGATAGAGGATAGGACAGGATAGAGGATAGGATAGGGGATTGGAAAGGATAGAGGATAGGATAGGATTGCGGGTAGGATAGGATAGAGTATATGGTAGGATCGAGGATAGGATAGGGTTGAGGATTGGATAGGATAGATGATAGGCTAGGGGATTGGATAGGATAGAGGATAGGATACGATAGACGATAGGATAGGATAGAGGATAGGATAGGATAGGGGATAGGATACGATACACGATAGGATAGGATACAGGATAGGATAGGATAGAGAATAGGATAGGGTAGATGATATTATAGGAAAGAGGTTAGGATATGATAGTGGATACGATATTATAGAGGATAGGATAGGATAGGATAGATGATATTATAGGAAAGATGATAGGATATGATAGAGGATATTATCGGATACAGGATAGGATAGGATAGAGGATACGATAGGATTGAGGATAGGATAGGATAGAAGATAGGATAGGATTGAGGATAGGATAGGATAGAGGATAGGATTGGATAGAGAATAGGATAGGATAGATGACATTATAGGAAAGAGGATAGGGTATGATAAAGGATACAATATTATAGAGGATAGGATAGTATACAGGATAGGATAGGATAGAGGATAGGATAGGATTGAGGATAGGATAGGATAGAGGATAGGTTACGATTGAGGATAGGATATAATAGAGGATAGGACAGGATAGAGAATAGGATAGGGGATTGGATAGGATAGAGGATAGGATAGGGGATTGGATAGGATAGAGGATAGGATACGATAGACGATAGGATAGGATAGAGGATAGGATAGGATAGGGGATAGGATACGATACACGATATGATAGGATACAGGATAGGATAGGATAGAGAATAGGATAGGGTAGATGATATTATAGGAAAGAGGTTAGGATATGATAGTGGATACGATATTATAGAGGATAGGATAGTATACAGGATAGGATAGGATAGAGGATAGGATAGGATTGAGGATAGGATAGGATAGAGGATAGGTTACGATTGAGGATAGGATATAATAGAGGATAGGACAGGATAGAGAATAGGATAGGGGATTGGATAGGATAGAGGATAGGATAGGGGATTGGATAGGATAGAGGATAGGATACGATAGACGATAGGATAGGATAGATGATAGGATAGGATAGAGAACAGGATAGGAAAGGTGATATTATGGGAAAGAGGATAGGATATGATAGAGCATACGATATTACAGAGGATAGGATAGAATACAGGATAGGATAGGAAAGAGGATAGGATAGGATAGAGAATAGGATATTGCATTGGAAAGGATAGAGGATATTATAGGATAGAGGATAGGATAGGATAGACGATCCGATAGGATTGAGGGCAGGATAGGATAGAAGATAGGATAGGATTGAGGATAGGATAGGATAGAGGATAGGACAGGATAGAGGATAGGATAGGGGATTGGATAGGATAGAGGATAGGACAGGATAGAGGATAGGATAGGGGATTGGAAAGGATAGAGGATAGGATAGGATTGCGGGTAGGATAGGATAGAGTATATGGTAGGATTGAGGATAGGATAGGGTTGAGGATTGGATAGGATAGATGATAGGATAGTATAGAGGATAGGATAGGATAGAGGATACGATAGGATTGAGGATAGGATAGGATAGAGGATAGGACAGGATAGAGGATAGGCTAGGGGATTGGATAGGATAGAGGATAGGATACGATAGACGATAGGATAGGATAGAGGATAGGATAGGATAGGGGATAGGATACGATACACGATAGGATAGGATACAGGATAGGATAGGATAGAGAATAGGATAGGGTAGATGATATTATAGGAAAGATTATAGGATATAATAGTGGATACGATATTATAGAGGATAGGATAGGATAGGGGATAGGATAGGATAGATGATATTATAGGAAAGATGATAGGATATGATAGAGGATACGATATTATAGAGGATACGATAGGATTGAGGATAGGATAGGATAGAGGATAGGACAGGATAGAGGATAGGATAGGATAGAGGATAGGATAGGATTGAGGATAGGATAGGATAGAGAATAGGATAGGATAGATGATATGATAGAGGATTGGATATGATAGAGGATAGGACAGGATAGAGGATAGGATAATGGATTGGAAAGGATAGAGGATAGGATAGGATTGCGGGTAGGATAGGATAGAGTATATGGTAGGATTGAGGATAGGATAGGGTTGAGGATAGGATAGGATAGGATAGAGAATAGGATAGGATAGATGATATGATAGAGGATTGGATATGATAGAGGATAGGACAGGATAGAGGATAGGATAATGGATTGGAAAGGATAGAGGATAGGATAGGATTGCGGGTAGGATAGGATAGAGTATATGGTAGGATTGAGGATAGGATAGGGTTGAGGATTGGATAGGATAGATGATAGGATAGTATAGAGGATAGGATAGGATAGAGGATACGATAGGATTGAGGATAGGATAGGATGGAGGATAGGACAGGATAGAGGATTGGATAGGATAGAGGATAGGATAGGATAGATGATATTATAGGAAAGAGGAGAGGATATGATAGAGGATAGGATAGGCTAGACGATAGGATAGGATTGGGGATAGAATAGGATAGAGGATAGTATAGTATAGAGGATAGTATAGTATAGTGGATAGGATAGGATAGAGGATAGGACAGAGGATATGATAGGGGATTGGATAGGATAGAGGATAGGATAGGATTGAGGATAGAATAGGATTGAGAATAGGATAGGATAGATGATATTATAGAGGATAGGATAGGATAGAGGATAGGATAGGATTGAGGATAGGATAGGGTAGTGGATAGTATAGTATAGAGGATAGGATAGGATTGAGGATAGGACAGACGATAGGATAGGGGATTGGATAGGATAGAGGATAGGATAGGATTGAGGATAGGATAGGGTAGTGGATAGTATAGTATAGAGGATAGGATAGGGTTGAGGATAGGACAGACGATAGGATAGGGGATTGGATAGGATAGAGGATAGGATAGGATAGATGATATTATAGGTAAGAGGATAGGATATGATAGAGGATACGATATTATAGAGGATTGGATAGGATAGAGGACCGGATAGGAGATAGGATACGATAGAGGATAGGATAGGATAGAGGATGGGATAGGATTGAGGATAGGATATAATTGAGGATAGGATAGACGATAGGATAGGATCGGATAGACGATAGGATAGGATAGAGGATAGGATGGGATAGAGGATTGGATAGGATAGAGGATAGGGTAGACGATAGGATAGGATAGAGGATAGGATAGGATAGAGGACAGGACAGGATAGAGGAATGGATAGGATACAGGAAAGGATAGGATTGAGGATAGATGATAGGTTAGAGGATAGGATAGGATAGAGGATAGGATAGGATAGAGGATAGGATAGAGGATAGGATAGAGGATAGGATAGGATAGAGGACAGGTTAGGATAGAGGATTGGATAGGATAAAGGAAAAGATAGGATTGAGGATAGATGATAGGATAGGATAGAGGATTGGATAGGATACAGGATAGGATAGAATAGAATATAGGATAGGGGAATTGATAGGTATAGAGGATAGGAAAGGATAGAAGATAGGATAGGATAGAGGATAGGATAGAGGATAGGATAGGATAGAGGATAGGATGGGATAGAGGATTGGATAGGTTAGAGGATAGGATAGACGATAGGATAGGATAGAGGATAGGATAGGATAGAGGATAGGATAGGATAGAGGATAGAGGATAGGATAAGATAGAGGATTGTATAGAGGATAGGATAGGATAGAGGATATTATAGGATAGTGTATAGGATAGGAAAGTTGAATGTAAAGGATTGAGGATAGATGATAGGATAGGATAGAGGATTGGATAGGGTACAGGATAGGATAGGATAGAGGATAGGATAGGATAGAGGGTAGGATAGGATAGAGGATATTATAGGATAGAGGATATGATAGGATAGAGGATAGGATAGGATAGAGGATTGGATTGGATAGAGGATAGATGATAGGATAGGATAGAGGATTGGATAGGGTCCAGGATAGGATAGGATAGAGGATAGGATAGGGGATTTGATAGGATAGAGGATAGGATAGGATAGAAGATAGGATAGGATAGAGGATAGGATAGGATAGAGGATAGGATAGGATAGATTATAGGGTAGGATAGAAGATAGGATAGGATAGAGGATAGGATAGGATAGAGGATAGGATAGGATAGAGGATAGGTTAGGATAGAGGATAGGATAGGATAGAGGAAATTATAGGATAGAGGATATGATAGGATAGAGGATAGGATAGGATAGATGATTGGATAGGATAGAGGATAGATGATAGGATAGGATAGAGGATTGGATAGGGTACAGGATAGGATAGGATAGAGGATAGGATAGGGGATTTGATAGGATAGAGGATAGGATAGGATAGAAGATAGGATAGGATAGAGGATAGGATAGGATAGAGGATAGGATAGGATTGAGGATAGATGATAGGTTAGAGGATAGGATAGGATAGAGGATAGGATAGGATAGAGGATAGGATAGAGGATAGGATGGGATAGAGGATTGGATAGGATAGAGGATAGGGTAGACGATAGGATAGGATAGAGGATAGGATAGGATAGAGGACAGGACAGGATAGAGGATAGGATAGGATACAGGAAAGGATAGGATTGAGGATAGATGATAGGTTAGAGGATAGGATAGGATAGAGGATAGGATAGGATAGAGGATAGGATAGAGGATAGGATAGGATAGAGGACAGGTTAGGATAGAGGATTGGATAGGATAAAGGAAAAGGTAGGATTGAGGATAGATGATAGGATAGGATAGAGGATTGGATAGGATACAGGATAGGATAGAATAGAGTATAGGATAGGGGAATTGATAGGATAGAGGATAGGAAAGGATAGAAGATAGGATAGGATAGAGGATTGGATAGGGTACAGGATAGGATAGGATAGAGGATAGGATAGGATAGAGGGTAGGATAGGATAGAGGATATTATAGGATAGAGGATATGATAGGATAGAGGATAGGATAGGATAGAGGATAGGATAGGATAGAGGATAGGATAGAGGATAGGATAGGATAGAGGACAGGTTAGGATAGAGGATTGGATAGGATAAAGGAAAAGATAGGATTGAGGATAGATGATAGGATAGGATAGAGGATTGGATAGGATACAGGATAGGATAGAATAGAATATAGGATAGGGGAATTGATAGGATAGAGGATAGGAAAGGATAGAAGATAGGATAGGATAGAGGATAGGATAGGATAGAGGATAGGATAGGATAGAGGATAGGATGGGATAGAGGATTGGATAGGTTAGAGGATAGGATAGACGATAGGATAGGATAGAGGATAGGATAGGATAGAGGATAGGATAGTATAGAGGATAGAGGATAGGATAGGATAGAGGATTGTATAGAGGATAGGATAGGATAGAGGATATTATAGGATAGTGTATAGGATAGGAAAGAGGAATGTAAAGGATTGAGGATAGATGATAGGATAGGATAGAGGATTGGATAGGGTACAGGATAGGATAGGATAGAGGATAGGATAGGATAGAGGGTAGGATAGGATAGAGGATATTATAGGATAGAGGATATGATAGGATAGAGGATAGGATAGGATAGAGGATTGGATTGGATAGAGGATAGATGATAGGATAGGATAGAGGATTGGATAGGGTCCAGGATAGGATAGGATAGGGGATTTGATAGGATAGAGGATAGGATAGGATAGAAGATAGGATAGGATAGAGGATAGGATAGGATAGAGGATAGGATAGGATAGATTATAGGGTAGGATAGAAGATAGGATAGGATAGAGGATAGGATAGGATAGAGGATAGGATAGGATAGAGGATAGGATAGGATAGAGGATAGGATAGGATAGAGGAAATTATAGGATAGAGGATATGATAGGATAGAGGATAGGATAGGATAGATGATTGGATAGGATAGAGGATAGATGATAGGATAGGATAGAGGATTGGATAGGGTACAGGATAGGATAGGATAGAGGATAGGATAGGGGATTTGATAGGATAGAGGATAGGATAGGATAGAAGATAGGATAGGATAGAGGATAGGATAGGATAGAGGATAGGATAGGATTGAGGATAGATGATAGGTTAGAGGATAGGATAGGATAGAGGATAGGATAGGATAGAGGATAGGATAGAGGATAGGATGGGATAGAGGATTGGATAGGATAGAGGATAGGGTAGACGATAGGATAGGATAGAGGATAGGATAGGATAGAGGACAGGACAGGATAGAGGATAGGATAGGATACAGGAAAGGATAGGATTGAGGATAGATGATAGGTTAGAGGATAGGATAGGATAGAGGATAGGATAGGATAGAGGATAGGATAGAGGATAGGATAGGATAGAGGACAGGTTAGGATAGAGGATTGGATAGGATAAAGGAAAAGGTAGGATTGAGGATAGATGATAGGATAGGATAGAGGATTGGATAGGATACAGGATAGGATAGAATAGAGTATAGGATAGGGGAATTGATAGGATAGAGGATAGGAAAGGATAGAGGATAGGATAGGATAGAGGATTGGATAGGGTACAGGATAGGATAGGATAGAGGATAGGATAGGATAGAGGGTAGGATAGGATAGAGGATATTATAGGATAGAGGATATGATAGGATAGAGGATAGGATAGGATAGAGGATAGGATAGGATAGAGGATAGATGATAGGATAGGATAGGGGATCTGATAGGATAGAGGATAGGATAGGATAGAAGATAGGATAGGATAGAGGATAGGATAGGATAGAGGATAGGATAGGATAGAGGAAAGGATAGGATTGAGGATAGATGAGAGGATAGGATAGAGGATTGGATAGGATAGAGGATAGGATAGGATAGAGGAAAGGATAGGATAGAGGATAGGATAGAGGATAGGATAGAGGATAGGATAGGATAGAGGACCGGATAGACGATAGGATACGATACAGGATAGGATAGGATAGAGGAAAGGATAGGATAGAGGATGGGATAGGTAATTGGATGGGATAGAGGATAGGATAGGATAGAGGATGGGATAGGATTGAGGATAGGATATAATTGAGGATAGGGTAGACGATAGGATAGGATAGGATAGAGGATAGGATAGGATAGAGGATAGGATAGGATAGAGGATAGGATAGGATAGAGGATACGATAGGATAGAGGATAGGATAGGATAGGGGATTTGATAGGATGGAGGATAGGATAGGGGATTTGATAGGATAGATGATAGGGTAGGATAGAATATAGGATAGGATAGAGGATAGGATAGGATAGAGGATAGGATAGGATAGAGGATACGATAGAGGATAGGATAGAGAATAGGTTAGGATAGAGAATAGGAACGGATAGATGATATTATAGGATAGAGGATAGGATAGGGGATTTGATAGGATAGAGGATAGAATAGGATAGAGGATAGGATAGGACAGGGGATTTGATAGGATAGAGGATAGGATAAGATGGAGGATTGGATAGGATAGAGGATAGATGATAGGATAGGATAGAGGATTGGATAGGGTGCAGGATAGGATAGGATAGAGGATCGAATAGGATAGAGGATTGGATAGGGTACAGGATAGGATAGGATAGAGGATACGATAGGATAGAGGATAGGATAGGATAGAGGATAGGATAGGATAGAGGATATTATAGGATAGAGTATAGGATAGGAAAGAGGAATGTAAAGGATAGAGGATAGATGATAGGATAGGATAGAGGATTGGATAGGGTACAGGATAGGATAGGATAGAGGATAGGATAGGATAGAGGGTAGGATAGGATAGAGGATATTATAGGATAGAGGATATGATAGGATAGAGGATAGGATAGGATAGAGAATTGGATAGGATAGAGGATAGATGATAGGATAGGATAGGGGATCTGATAGGATAGAGGATAGGATAGGATAGAAGATAGGATAGGATAGAGGATAGGATAGGATAGAGGATAGGATAGGATAGAGGAAAGGATAGGATTGAGGATAGATGATAGGATAGGATAGAGGATTGGATAGGATAGAGGATAGGATAGGACAGAGGAAAGGATAGGATAGAGTATAGGATAGAGGATAGGATAGAGGATAGGATAGAGGATAGGATAGGATAGAGGACCGGATAGACGATAGGATAGGATACAGGATAGGATAGGATAGAGGAAAGGATAGGATAGAGGATGGGATAGGTAATTGGATGGGATAGAGGATAGGATAGGATAGAGGATGGGATAGGATTGAGGATAGGATATAATTGAGGATAGGGTAGACGATAGGATAGGATAGGATAGAGGATAGGATAGGATAGAGGATAGGATAGGATAGAGGATAGGATAGGATAGAGGATAGGATAGGATAGGATAGAGGATAGGATAGGATAGGATAGAGGATAGGATAAGATAGAGGATAGGATAGGATAGAGGATAGGATAGGATAGAGGATAGGATAGGATAGAGGATAGGATAGGATAGAGGATAGGATAGGATAGAGGATAGGATAGGATAGAGGATAGGATAGGATAGAGGATTTGATAGGATAGAGGATAGGATAGGGGTTTTGATAGGATAGATGATAAGGTAGGATAGAAGATAGGATAGGATAGAGGATAGGATAGGATAGAGGATAGGATAGGATAGGGGATTTGATAGGATGGAGGATAGGATAGGGGATTTGATAGGATAGATGATAGGGTAGGATAGAATATAGGATAGGATAGAGGATAGGATAGGATAGAGGATAGGATAGGATAGAGGATACGATAGAGGATAGGATAGAGAATAGGTTAGGATAGAGAATAGGAACGGATAGATGATATTATAGGATAGAGGATAGGATAGGGGATTTGATAGGATAGAGGATAGAATAGGATAGAGGATAGGATAGGACAGGGGATTTGATAGGATAGAGGATAGGATAAGATGGAGGATTGGATAGGATAGAGGATAGATGATAGGATAGGATAGAGGATTGGATAGGGTGCAGGATAGGATAGGATAGAGGATCGAATAGGATAGAGGATTGGATAGGGTACAGGATAGGATAGGATAGAGGATACGATAGGATAGAGGATAGGATAGGATAGAGGATAGGATAGGATAGAGGATATTATAGGATAGAGTATAGGATAGGAAAGAGGAATGTAAAGGATAGAGGATAGATGATAGGATAGGATAGAGGATTGGATAGGGTACAGGATAGGATAGGATAGAGGATAGGATAGGATAGAGGGTAGGATAGGATAGAGGATATTATAGGATAGAGGATATGATAGGATAGAGGATAGGATAGGATAGAGAATTGGATAGGATAGAGGATAGATGATAGGATAGGATAGGGGATCTGATAGGATAGAGGATAGGATAGGATAGAAGATAGGATAGGATAGAGGATAGGATAGGATAGAGGATAGGATAGGATAGAGGAAAGGATAGGATTGAGGATAGATGATAGGATAGGATAGAGGATTGGATAGGATAGAGGATAGGATAGGACAGAGGAAAGGATAGGATAGAGTATAGGATAGAGGATAGGATAGAGGATAGGATAGAGGATAGGATAGGATAGAGGACCGGATAGACGATAGGATAGGATACAGGATAGGATAGGATAGAGGAAAGGATAGGATAGAGGATGGGATAGGTAATTGGATGGGATAGAGGATAGGATAGGATAGAGGATGGGATAGGATTGAGGATAGGATATAATTGAGGATAGGGTAGACGATAGGATAGGATAGGATAGAGGATAGGATAGGATAGAGGATAGGATAGGATAGAGGATAGGATAGGATAGGATAGAGGATAGGATAGGATAGGATAGAGGATAGGATAAGATAGAGGATAGGATAGGATAGAGGATAGGATAGGATAGAGGATAGGATAGGATAGAGGATAGGATAGGATAGAGGATAGGATAGGATAGAGGATAGGATAGGATAGAGGATAGGATAGGATAGAGGATTTGATAGGATAGAGGATAGGATAGGGGTTTTGATAGGATAGATGATAAGGTAGGATAGAAGATAGGATAGGATAGAGGATAGGATAGGATAGAGGATACGATAGAGGATAGGATAGAGAATAGGTTAGGATAGAGAATAGGAACGGATAGATGATATTATAGGATAGAGGATAGGATATGATAGAGTATACGATATTATAGAGGGTAGGATAGGATAGAGCATAGGATAGGGGATTGGTTAGGATAGGATAGAGGATAATCTAGGATAGAGGATAGGATAGACGATAGGATAGGATAGAGGACAGGATAGGATAGAGGATAGGATAGGATAGAGGATAGGATAGGATAGAGGATAGGATAGGACAAGGGTTGGATAGGATAGGACAGAGGATAGGATAGGGGATTTGATAGGATATAGGATAGAATAGGATAGAGGATAGGATAGGATAGGGGATTTGATAGGATAGAGGATAGGATAGGGGATTTGATAGGATAGATGATAGGGTAGGACAGAAGATAGGATAGGATAGAGGATATGATAGGATAGAGGATAGGATAGGATAGAGGATTGGATAGGATAGAGGATAGATGATAGGATAGGATAGGGGATTTGATAGGAAAGATGATAGGGTAGGATGAAGATAGGATAGGATACAGGATATGATAGGATAGAGGATAGGATAGGATAGAGGACTGGATAGGATAGAGGATAGAGGATAGGATAGGATAGAGGATAGGATAGGATAGGGGATTTGATAGGAAAGAGGATAGGATAGGGGTTTTGATAGGATAGATGATAGGAAAGGATAGAAGATAGGATAGGATAGAGGATATGATAGGATAGAGGATAGGATAAGATAGAGGATTGGATAGGATAGAGGATAGATGATAGGATAGGGTACAGGATAGGATAGGATAGAGGATAGGATAGGATAGAGGATTTGATAGGATAGAGGATAGGATAGGGGTTTTGATAGGATAAATGATAGGGTAGGATAGAAGATAGGATAGGATAGAGGATAGGATAGGATAGAGGATAGGATAGGATAGAGGATTGGATAGAGGATAGGATAGGATAGAGCAAATTATAGGATAGAGGATATGATAGGATAGAGGATAGGATAGGATAGAGGATTGGATAGGATTGAGGATAGGATATAATTGCGGATAGGGTAGACGATAGGATAGGATAGGATAGAGGATAGGATAGGATAGAGGATAGGATAGGATAGACGAAATTATAGGATAGAGGATATGATAGGATAGAGGATAGGATAGGATAGAGGATTGGATAGGATAGAGGATAGATGATAGGATAGGATAGAGGATTGGATAGGGTACAGGATAGGATAGGATAGATGATAGGGTAGGGGATTTGATAGGATAGAGGATAGGATAGGATAGAAGATAGTATAGGATAGAGGATAGGATAGGGGATTTGATAGGATAGAGAATAGGATAGGGGATTTGATAGGATAGATGATAGGGTAGGACAGAAGATAGGATAGCATAGAGGATATGATAGGATAGAGGATAGGATAGGATAGAGGATAGATGATAGGATAGGATAGGGGATTTGATAGGAAAGATGATAGGGTAGGATGAAGATAGGATAGGATACAGGATATGATAGGATAGAGGATAGGATAGAGGATAGAGGATAGGATAGGATAGAGGATGAGAGCGAATCGAAATCTCACCGAGCAAACATCGTAAGAGAGTATAGAAACGCGAAAATTTCAACCGCACTCGCGAGTTTTACTTTAATTTATTCCTACTCGATAGAATTAGTATGAGTACATATAAAAGTAAAAAGTGAGTGGAAAGTTTAAAGTCAAAAGGATTATAAAAGCCGAAAAGTGAATAAAGACGCGAGTTACACGGAAACCGGGTCAAAAGCCCCTCAGGGGCGGATAAACTGCTTTAATTCGAAATTAAATAATTGAATAACAATTGTATAATTCGTAAGAAAATAGCAGATCATTAAGTATAGAAACTCGAAAAACCAAACGCGAATACCTGAAAAAGAAAAAGAAAAGATTAAACTCTTAAAAGATAAAAACAGGAATACTTACGTGAAAAAAGATACTTTCAGCAAAATCCGGGTAACGGGAGTGCCGAAAAGCCGAAAAACTGCAACTCTTCGGGTAAAATAGCACCGTGCATCTACCTCGGGAACAGCTATACCTGAAAAGAAATAAAAAAGATTAGAAACTCGTTAAAAATAATAGAAATTTCAATTAGATTCGAAAAATTAATAATTAATTAAAACCAGTGAAAAAAGGTGTAGAAAAAACGACCAAGTACACTCGAGACATAGTTACCAAGAACTTTCAAGTGTCTAGTGACGTGAGAGAGAGAGAGAGAGAAAGACAAAGAACAATAGAGGATAGAGAACACCCGAAAGGCCCGGCGGTAAAGGTCCACACACAACGTGAGGGGTCGGTCTAACGGTCAATCTAAAAGTAAGGTAGGAATTAGAAAGAACTTATACCACAGAGGGATAGCCAGGGTAATAAGTACACCGGATATAAAGTTTTAGAATATCGGACAGAAACGGGTGGAACTCGAAAATAGGCCGATCATAATAAAATTTTAGGAGGGTCTATTTCGGAGGGTGGCGAGTCGAAGGGGGCCGGAAAGGAGAAGTTATTCTCCCCCCTGAAAACCTTTTTGCTCTACACCCACCCATTTCGGAGATATAGCGATTAGCAGGCTTATTTTACGGAATTTAGGGAAACGGACCAGACGAAAGTAAAGTGCTCGCCCGTACCTTTACAACGAGCCGCTGAACGCCGGAATCGGTTATAGTTTAAAATTAGCGTGCATACCGGGTGACCAAATAATTTCGGATCAGAAAAAATTCTGAGTACGTGGGTCGACTCGGTAGGAGTATGTAAGGGGTGTTTTTGATCTGGGGAACAGGATTCCCCAAGGCAAAAAATTTTTTCGAACCCCCCCCCCCCCCCCCCTTTTTCGAGATAACAGCACTGACAAGGGGAAGGAGCCGATTTTCGAAAAAACTTTCAACGAGGCAAATTACGCATTCAGCGAGGGCTTTACAACCATATAAGAATAAGTGGGGGTTAACTATCCAAAAACCCCCACTTCCCTCTTGCGAAATCCTGAATTTAGCAGAATTTTAGCATTTTTTAGCGTTTTTTTGTCACGTTCAGACGACTGCAGACAAGTCGAAGCGTTTTTAGAATTTTTCCCGTCGATCGCACGAGATTTTTCCAAAAATTCTAACAATTTTGCGAAATTCGTCAAATTTCCGAAGTTAGCAGGCAGAGAGAACTTTGCAGCCGTGAAGTAGATTTCTGCGGACCTCGGCGATTATGTGCGATTTGTAGATAACATAGGTTAGGTTAATAGAAAAATTAGAATTACAACCGTTTACGTTAGTTTTTTGGTTTTTAGTTGATAGGTTTAGCTAGTAAAGTATTAGAGTTTAGGTTTTAGATTTGTAATCCTAGTGTTAATCTCGAGTCTAGGTACTTTAAGTGTTAGTATATATATAAAATAGATTAAGTCTAAGCGAATCGATTAGAGTAAATTAAATTAAGTACATGCGTAACCAGCGATAATAGATTTTTAACGATTTTTGTAGAAATTGAAAAGTCAAATAGAGGCAAATACCTTTAAAAAAAAAAAAAGGATAGGATAGAGGATGGGATTGGATAGAGGATAGGATAGGATAGGGGATAGGATAGGATAGAGGATAGGATAGGATAGATGATAGGATAGGATAGAGGATAGGATAGGATAGAGGATAGGATAGGATAGAGGAAAGGATAGACGATAGGATAGAGGATAGGATAGGATAGGATAGAGGATAGGATAGGATAGAGGATAGGATAGGATAGAGGATAGAATAGGATAGAGGATAGGATAGGATTGAGGATAGGATAGGATAGAGGATAGGATAGGATAGAGGATAGGATAGGATAGAGGATAGGATAGGATAGAGGATAGGATAGGATAGAGAATAGGATAGGGTAGATGATATTATAGGATAGAGGATACGATATTTTAGAGGATAGGATAGGATAGAGGATAGGATCGGATAGAGGATAGGATAGGATAGAGGATAGGATAGGATAGAGGATAGGATAGGATAGAGGATAGGATAGGATAGAGGATAGGATAGGATAGAAGATAGGATAGGATAGAGGATAGGATAGGATAGAGGATTGGATAGGATAGAGGATAGATGATAGGATAGGATGGAGGATTGGATAGGATACAGGATATGATAGGATAGAGGATAGGATAAGGGATTTGATAGGATAGAGGATAGGATAGGATAGAAGATAGGATAGGATGGAGGATAGGATAGAATAGAGGATACTGTAGGATAGAGGATAGGATAGGATAGAGGATAGGATAGAGGGTAGGATAGGATAGAGGATAGGATAGGATAGAGGATAGGATAGGATAGAGGATAGGATAGGATAGAGGATAGGATAGGATAGAGGATAGGATAAGATAGAGGGTAGGATAGTTTAGAGGATAGGATAGGATAGAGGATAGGATAGACGATAGGATAGAGGATAGGATAGGATAGAGGATAGGATAGGGTAGAGGATAGGATAGGATTGAGGATATGATAGGATAGAGGATAGGTTAGTATAGAGGATAGGATAGGATAGAGAATAGGATAGGATAGAGGATAGGATAGGAGAGAGGATAGGATAGGACAGCGGATAGGATAGGATAAAGGATAGGATAGGATAGAGGATAGGATAGGATAGAGGATAGGATAGGATAGAGGATAGGATAGGATAGAGAATAGGATAGGGTAGATAATATTATAGGATAGAGAATAGGATAGGGTAGATGATATTATAGGATAGAGGATACGATATTTTAGAGGCTAGGATCTGATAGAGGATAGGATCGGATAGAGGATAGGATAGGATAGAGGATAGGATCGGGTAGAGGATAGGATAGGGGATTGGATAGTAAGAGGATAGGATAGGATAGAGGATAGGATAGGTTAGAGGATAGGATAGGGGATGTAATAGGGTAGGTTATAGGATAGGGTAGAGGATAGGATAGGATAGAGGATAGGTTAGGATAGAGATTAGGGTAGGATAGAGGATAGGATAGGATAGAGTATAGGAAATAGCATTGGATAGGATAGAGGATAAGATACGTTAGGGGATAGGATAGGATAGGATAGAGAATGGATACGATAGATGATATTATAGGATAGAGGACAGGATAGAACAGAGGATACGATATTATAGAGGATAGGATAGGATAGAGGATAGGTTTGCATAGAGGATAGGATAGGGGATTGGATAGGATAGAGAATAGGATAGGATAGAGGATAGGATAGGATTGATAATAGGATAGGATAGAGGATAGGATAAAGGATAGGATAGAGGAGTATATAGGATAGAGGATAGAATATGATAGAGGATACGATATTATAGAGGATAGGATAGGATAGAGGATAGGATAGGCGATTGGATAGGAAAGAGGATAGGAGACGATAGAGGATAGGATAGGATAGGACAGAGGATAGGATAGGATAGAGAATAGGGTAGGATAGAGGATAGGATAGGGTAGAATATAGGATATAGGATTGGTTAGGATAGAGGAGAGGATACGTTAGGGGATAGGATAGGATAGGATAGAGAATAGGATAGGATAGAGGACAGGATAGGACAGAGGATACGATATTATAGAGGATAGGATAGGATAGAGGATAGGATAGGATAGAGGATGGGATTGGATAGAGGATAGGATAGGATAGGGGATAGGATAGGATAGAGGATAGGATAGGATAGATGATAGGATAGGATAGAGGATAGGATAGGATAGAGGATAGGATAGGATAGAGGATAGGATAGACGATAGGATAGAGGATAGGATAGGATAGGATAAAGGATAGGATAGGATAGAGGATAGGATAGGATAGAGGATAGAATAGGATAGAGGATAGGATAGGATAGAGGATAGGATAGGATAGAGGATAGGATAGGATAGAGGATAGGATAGGATAGAGAATAGGATAGGGTAGATGATATTATAGGATAGAGGATTCGATATTTTAGAGGATAGGATAGGATAGAGGATAGGATCGGATAGAGGATAGGATAGAGATTAGGATAGGATAGAGGATAGGATAGGATAGAGGATAGGATAGGATTGAGGATAGGATAGGATAGGATAGAGGATAGAATAGGATAGAGGATAGGATAGGATAGAGGATAGGATAGGATAGAGGATAGGATAGGATAGAGGATAGGATAGAGAATAGGATAGGATAGAGGATAGCATAGGATAGAGTATAGAATAGGATAGAGGATAGGATAGGATAGAGGATAGGATAGGATAGAGGATAGGATAGGATAGAGGATAAGATAGTACAGATTATAGGATATAGGATTGGATAGGATAGAGGATAGGATACGATAGATAATAGGGTAGGATAGCGCAGAAGGATAGGATAGAGTATAGAATAGGATAGAGGACAGGATAGGATAGAGGATAGGATAGGATTGAGGATAGGATAGGATAGAGGATAGGATAGGGAATAGGACAGGATAGAGGAGACGATAGAGGATGGCATAGGATAGAGGATAGGATAGGATAGAGGATAGGATAGGATAGAGGATAGGATAGGATAGAGGATAGGATAGGATAGAGGATAGGATAGGATAGAGGATAGGATAGGATAGAGGATAGGGTAGGATAGACGATAGGATAGGATAGAGGAAAGGATAGGATAGAGGATATGATAGGATAGGATAGAGGAAAGGATAGGATAGAGGATATGATAGGATAGGATAGAGGATAGGATAGGATAGAGGATAGGATAGGATAGAGGATAGGATAGGATAGAGGATAGGATAGGATAGCGGATAGGATAGGATAGAGGATATGATAGGATAGAGGATAGGATAGGATAGAGGATAGGATAGGATACAGGATAGGATAGGATAGAGGATAGGATAGGATAGAGGATAGGATAGGATACGATAGATGATAGGATAGATGATAGGATAGGATAGAGGATCTGATAGAGGATAGGATAGGATAGAGGATAGGATAGGATAGTGGATCGGATAGAGGATAGGATAGGATAGAGGATAGGATAGGATAGAGGATAGGATAGGATAGAGGATAGGATAGGATAGAGGATAGGATAGGATAGAGGATAGGATATTATAGAGGATAGGATAGGATAGAGGATAGGATAGGATAGAGGATAGGATAGGATAGAGGATAGGGTAGGATAGACGATAGGATAGGATAGAGGAAAGGATAGGATAGAGGATATGATAGGATAGGATAGAGGAAAGGATAGGATAGAGGATATGATAGGATAGGATAGAGGATAGGATAGGATAGAGGATAGGATAGGATAGAGGATAGGATAGGATATAGGATAGGATATGATAGAGGATAGAATAGGATAGAGGATAGGATAGGATAGAGGATAGGATAGGATAGAGGATAGGATAGGATAGAGGATAGGATAGGATACGATAGATGATAGGATAGATGATAGGATAGGATAGAGGATAGGATATGATAAAGGATAGGATAGGATAGAGGATAGGATAGGATAGAGGATAGGATAGGATAGAGGATAGGATAGGATAGAGGATAGGATAGGATAGAGGATAGGATAGGATAGAGGATAGGATAGGATAGAGGATAGGATAGGATAGAGGATAGGAGACGATAAGGATAGGATAGGATAGAGGATAGGATAGGATAGTGGATCGGATAGAGGATAGGATATAATAGAGGATACGATATTATAGAGGATAGGATAGGATAGAGGATCCGATAAGATAGAGGATTGGATAGGATAGGATACAGGATAGGATAGGATAGAGGATAGGATAGGATAGAGGATAGGATATTATAGAGGATAGGATAGGATAGAGGATAGGATAGGATAGAGGATAGGATAGGATAGAGGATAGGGTAGGATAGACGATAGGATAGGATAGAGGAAAGGATAGGATAGAGGATATGATAGGATAGGATAGAGGAAAGGATAGGATAGAGGATATGATAGGATAGGATAGAGGATAGGATAGGATAGAGGATAGGATAGGATAGAGGATAGGATAGGATAGAGGATAGGATAGGATAGCGGATAGGATAGGATAGAGGATATGATAGGATAGAGGATAGGATAGGATAGAGGATAGGATAGGATACAGGATAGGATAGGATAGAGGATAGGATAGGATAGAGGATACGATAGGATACGATAGATGATAGGATAGATGATAGGATAGGATAGAGGATCTGATAGAGGATAGGATAGGATAGAGGATAGGATAGGATAGTGGATCGGATAGAGGATAGGATAGGATAGAGGATAGGATAGGATAGAGGATAGGATAGGATAGAGGATAGGATAGGATAGAGGATAGTATAGGATAGAGGATATAGGATATAGGATTGGATAGCATACAGGATAGGATACGATAGAGGATAGGATAGTGTAGGATAGAGAATAGGATAGGATGGATGCTATTATAATATAGAGTACAGGATAGGATAGAGGATACGACATTATACAGGAGAGGATCGAATAGAGGATAGGATAGGGGATTTAATAGGATAGAGGATAGGATAGGATAGAGGATAGGATTGGATAGCCGATAGGATAGGATAGAGTATAGAATAGGATAGAGGTTAGGATAGGACTGAGAATAGGATAGGATAGATGATATTATAGGAAAGAGGATAGGATATGATAGAGGATACGATATTATAGAGGATAGGATAGGATAGAGGATCGGATAAGATAGAGGATTGGATAGGATAGGATAGAGGATAGGATAGGATTGAGGATAGGATAGGATAGAGGATAGGATAGGGGATTGGATAGGATAGAGGATAGGAGACGCTAGAGGATAGGATAGGGGATTGTATAGGATAGAGGACAGGAGACGATAGAGAATATAATAGGATAGATGATAGGATAGGATAGAGGATAGGATATTATAGAGGATAGGATAGGATAGAGGATAGGATAGGATAGAGGATAGGATAGGATAGAGGATAGGGTAGGATAGACGATAGGATAGGATAGAGGAAAGGATAGGATAGAGGATATGATAGGATAGAGGATAAGTCAGTCATGGATGATAGGATAGTATAGAGGATAGGATAGGATAGAGGATAGGATAGGATAGGATAGAGGATAGGATAGGATAGAGGATAGGATAGGATAGAGGATAGGATAGGATAGAGGATAGAGTAGGATAGACGATAGGATAGGATAGAGGAAAGGATAGGATAGAGGATATGATAGGATAGGATAGAGGAAAGGATAGGATAGAGGATATGATAGGATAGGATAGAGGATAGGATAGGATAGAGGATAGGATAGGATAGAGGATAGGATAGGATAGCGGATAGGATAGGATAGAGGATATGATAGGATAGAGGATAGGATAGGATAGAGGATAGGATAGGATAGAGGATCGGATAGAGGATAGGATAGGATAGGATAGAGGATTTTATAGAGGATAGGATAGAGGATAGGATAGGATACAGGATAGGATAGGATAGAGGATAGGATAGGATACGATAGATGATAGGACAGAGGATAGGATAGGATAGAGGATCTGATAGAGGATAGGATAGGATGGAGGATAGGATAGGATAGTGGATCGGATAGAGGATAGGATATAATAGAGGATACGATATGATAGAGGATAGGATAGGATAGAGGATCGGATAGAGGATAGGATAGAATAGAGGATTTTATAGAGGATAGGATAGAGGATAGGATAGGATACAGGATAGGATAGGATAGGATAGGATACGATAGATGATAGGATAGATGATAGGATAGGATAGAGGATCTGATAGAGGATAGGATAGGATAGAGGATAGGATAGGATAGTGAATCGGATAGAGGATAGGATATAATAGAGGATACGATATTATAGAGGATAGGAAAGGATAGAGGATCGGATAAGATAGAGGATTGGATAGGATAGGATAGAGGATAGGATAGGATAGAGGATAGGATATTATAGAGGATAGGATAGGATAGAGGATAGGGTAGGATAGACGATAGGATAGGATAGAGGAAAGGATAGGATAGAGGATATGATAGGATAGGATAGAGGAAAGGATAGGATAGAGGATATGATAGGATAGGATAGAGGATAGGATAGGATAGAGGATAGGATAGGATAGAGGATAGGATAGGATAGCGGATAGGATAGGATAGAGGATATGATAGGATAGAGGATAGGATAGGATAGAGGATAGGATAGGATACAGGATAGGATAGGATAGAGGATAGGATAGGATAGAGGATAGGATAGGATACGATAGATGATAGGATAGATGATAGGATAGGATAGAGGATCTGATAGAGGATAGGATAGGATAGAGGATAGGATAGGATAGTGGATCGGATAGAGGATAGGATAGGATAGAGGATAGGATAGGATAGAGGATAGGATAGGATAGAGGATAGGATAGGATAGAGGATAGGATAGGATAGAGGATAGGATAGGATAGAGGATAGGATAGGATAGAGGATAGGATAGGATAGTGGATAGGATAGGATAGAGGATAGGATAGGATAGAGGATAGGATAGGATAGAGGATAGGATAGGATAGATAATAGGGTAGGATAGCGCAGAAGGATAGGATAGAGTATAGAATAGGATAGAGGACAGGATAGGATAGAGGATAGGATAGGATTGAGGATAGGATAGGATAGAGGATAGGATAGGGAATAGGACAGGATAGAGGAGACGATAGAGGATGGCATAGGATAGAGGATAGGATAGGATAGAGGATAGGATAGGATACAGGATAGGATAGGATAGAGGATAGGATAGGATAGAGGATAGGATAGGATACGATAGATGATAGGATAGATGATAGGATAGGATAGAGGATCTGATAGAGGATAGGATAGGATAGAGGATAGGATAGGATAGTGGATCGGATAGAGGATAGGATAGGATAGAGGATAGGATAGGATAGAGGATAGGATAGGATAGAGGATAGGATAGGATAGAGGATAGGATAGGATAGAGGATAGGATAGGATAGAGGATAGGATAGGATAGAGGATAGGATAGGATAGTGGATAGGATAGGATAGAGGATAGGATAGGATAGAGGATAGGATAGGATAGAGGATAGGATAGGATAGATAATAGGGTAGGATAGCGCAGAAGGATAGGATAGAGTATAGAATAGGATAGAGGACAGGATAGGATAGAGGATAGGATAGGATTGAGGATAGGATAGGATAGAGGATAGGATAGGGAATAGGACAGGATAGAGGAGACGATAGAGGATGGCATAGGATAGAGGATAGGATAGGATAGAGGATAGGATTGCATAGAGGATAGGATAGGGGATTGGATAGGATAGAGAATAGGATAGGATAGAGGATAGGATATGATAGCGGAAAGGATAGGATAGAGGAAAGGATAGGATAGTGAATAGGATAGGGTAGATGATATCATAGGATAGAGGATACGATATTATAGAGGATACGATAGGAAAGAGGATAGGATAGGATAGAGGATAGGATAGACGATAGGATAGAGGATAGGATAGGATAGGATAGAGGATAGGATAGGATAGAGGATAGGATAGGATAGAGGATAGGATAGGATAGAGGATAGGATAGGATAGAGGATAGGATAGGATAGAGGATAGGATAGGATAGAGAATAGGATAGGGTAGATGATATTATAGGATAGAGGATACGATATTTTAGAGGATAGGATAGGATAGAGGATAGGATCGGATAGAGGATAGGATAGGATAGAGGATAGGATCGGGTAGAGGATAGGATAGGGGATTGGACAGTAAGAGGATAGGATAGGATAGAGGATAGGATAGGTTAGAGGATAGGATAGGGTATGTAATAGGGTAGGGGATAGGATAGGGTAGAGGATAGGATAGGATAGAGGATAGGATAGGTTAGAGGATAGGATAGAGGATGGGATAGGATAGAGGATAGGATAGGATAGGATAGAGGATAGAATAGGATAGAGGATAGGATAGGATAGAGGATAGGATAGGATAGAGGATAGGATAGGATAGAGGATAGGATAGAGAATAGGATATAATAGAGGATAGGATAGGATAGAGTATAGAATAGGATAGAGGATAGGATAGGATAGAGGATAGGATAGGATAGAGGATAGGATAGGATAGAGGATAGGATAGTATAGATTATAGGATATAGGATTGGGTAGGATAGAGGATAGGATACGATAGATAATAGGGTAGGATAGCGCAGAAGGATAGGATAGAGTATAGAATAGGATAGAGGACAGGATAGGATAGAGGATAGGATAGGATTGAGGATAGGATAGGATAGAGGATAGGATAGGATTGAGGATAGGATAGGATAGGATAGAGGATAGAATAGGATAGAGGATAGGATAGGATAGAGGATAGGATAGGATAGAGGATAGGATAGGATAGAGGATAGGATAGAGAATAGGATAGGATAGAGGATAGGATAGGATAGAGTATAGAATAGGATAGAGGATAGGATAGGATAGAGGATAGGATAGGATAGAGGATAGGATAGGATAGAGGATAGGATAGTATAGATTATAGGATATAGGATTGGGTAGGATAGAGGATAGGATACGATAGATAATAGGGTAGGATAGCGCAGAAGGATAGGATAGAGTATAGAATAGGATAGAGGACAGGATAGGATAGAGGATAGGATAGGATTGAGGATAGGATAGGATAGAGGATAGGATTGCATAGAGGATAGGATAGGGGATTGGATAGGATAGAGAATAGGATAGGATAGAGGATAGTATATGATAGCGGAAAGGATAGGATAGAGGAAAGGATAGGATAGTGAATAGGATAGGGTAGATGACATCATAGGATAGAGAATACGATATTATAGAGGATACGATAGGATACAGGATATGATCGGATAGAGGATAGGATAGGGGATTGGATAGTATAGAGGATATGATACGATAGAGGATAGGATGGGTTAGAGGATAGGATAGGGGATGTAATAGGGTAGGGGATAGGATAGGGTAGATGATATTATAGGATAGAGGATACGATATTATAGAGGATAGGATAGGATAGAGGATAGGATAGGATTGAGGATAGGATAGGATAGAGGATAGGATAGGATGGAGGATAGGATACGATAGAGGATAGGATAGGATAGATGATAATAGGATAGAGGATAGGATAGGATAGAGGATAGGATAAGATAGAGGATAGGATAGGATAGAGAATAGGATAGGGTAGATGATATTATAGGATAGAGGATACGATATTATAGAGGATAGGATAGGATAGAGGATAGGATCGGATAGAGGATAGGATAGGGGATTGGATAGTAAGAGGATAGGATAGGATAGAGGATAGGATAGGTTAGAGGATAGGATAGGGGATGTAATAGGGTAGGGGATAGGATAGGATAGAGGATAGGATAGGATAGAGGATAGGATAGAGATTAGGATAGGATAGAGGATAGGATAGGATAGAGGATAGGATAGGATTTAGGATAGAATAGGATAGGATAGAGGACAGGATAGGATAGGATAGAGGATAGGATAGAGATTAGGATAGGATATAGGATTGGATAGGATAGACGATAAGATACGTTAGAGGATAGGGTAGGATAGCGCAGAAGGATAGGATAGAGTATAGAATAGGATAGAGGACAGGATAGGATAGAGGATAGGATAGGATTGATTATAGGATAGGATAGAGGATAGGATAGGATGGAGGATAGGATACGATAGAGGATAGGATAGGATAGATGATAATAGGATAGAGGATAGGATAGGATAGAGGATAGGATAGGATAGAGGATAGGATAGGATAGAGGATAGGATAAGATAGAGGATAGGATAGGATAGAGAATAGGATAGGGTAGATGATATTATAGGATAGAGGATACGATATTATAGACGATAGGATAGGATAGAGGATAGGATCGGATAGAGGATAGGATAGGGGATTGGATAGTAAGAGGATAGGATAGGATAGAGGATAGGATAGGTTAGAGGATAGGATAGGGGATGTAATAGGGTAGGGGATAGGATAGGATAGAGGATAGGATAGGATAGAGGATAGGATAGAGATTAGGATAGGATAGAGGATAGGATAGGATAGAGGATAGGATAGGATTTAGGATAGAATAGGATAGGATAGAGGACAGGATAGGATAGGATAGAGGATAGGATAGAGATTAGGATAGGATATAGGATTGGATAGGATAGACGATAAGATACGTTAGAGGATAGGGTAGGATAGCGCAGAAGGATAGGATAGAGTATAGAATAGGATAGAGGACAGGATAGGATAGAGGATAGGATAGGATTGATTATAGGATAGGATAGAGGATAGGATAGGATGGAGGATAGGATACGATAGAGGATAGGATAGGATAGATGATAATAGGATAGAGGATAGGATAGGATAGAGGATAGGATAGGATAGAGGATAGGATAGGATAGAGGATAGGATAAGATAGAGGATAGGATAGGATAGAGAATAGGATAGGGTAGATTATATTATAGGATAGAGGATACGATATTATAGAGGATAGGATAGGATAGAGGATAGGATCGGATAGAGGATAGGATAGGGGATTGGATAGTAAGAGGATAGGATAGGATAGAGGATAGGATAGGTTAGAGGATAGGATAGGGGATGTAATAGGGTAGGGGATAGGATAGGGTAGAGGATAGGATAGGATAGAGGATAGGATAGGATAGAGTATAGGATAGAGATTAGGATAGGATAGAGGATAGGATAGGATAGGATAGAGGATAGGATAGGATAGATGATGGGATTGGATAGAGGATAGGATAGGATAGGGGATAGGATAGGATAGAGGATAGGATAGGATAGATGATAGGATAGGATAGAGGATAGGATAGGATAGAGGATAGGATAGGATAGAGGATAGGATAGACGATAGGATAGAGGATAGGATAGGATAGGATAGAGGATAGGATAGGATAGAGGATAGGATAGGATAGAGGATAGAATAGGATAGAGGATAGGATAGGATTGAGGATAGGATAGGATAGAGGATAGGATAGGATAGAGGATAGGATAGGATAGAGGATAGGATAGGATAGAGGATAGGATAGGATAGATGATAATAGGATAGAGGATAGGATAGGATAGAGGATAGGATAGGATAGAGGATAGGATAGGATAGAGGATAGGATAAGATAGAGGATAGGATAGGATAGAGAATAGGATAGGGTAGATGATATTATAGGATAGAGGATACGATATTATAGAGGATAGGATAGGATAGAGGATAGGATAGGATTGAGGATAGGATAGGATAGAGGATAGGATAGGATGGAGGATAGGATACGATAGAGGATAGGATAGGATAGATGATAACAGGATAGAGGATAGGATAGGATAGAGGATAGGATAGGATAGGATAGAGGATAGGATAGGATAGAGGATAGGATAAGATAGAGGATAGGATAGGATAGAGAATAGGATAGGGTAGATGATATTATAGGATAGAGGATACGATATTATAGAGGATAGGATAGGATAGAGGATAGGATCGGATAGAGGATAGGATAGGGGATTGGATAGTAAGAGGATAGGATAGGATAGAGGATAGGATAGGTTAGAGGATAGGATAGGGGATGTAATAGGGTAGGGGATAGGATAGGGTAGAGGATAGGATAGGATAGAGGATAGGATAGGATAGAGGATAGGATAGAGATTAGGATAGGATAGAGGATAGGATAGGATAGGATAGAGGACAGGATAGAATAGAGGATAGGATAGGATAGAGGATAGGATAGGATAGAGGATAGGATAGGATAGGATAGAGGATAGGATAGGATAGAGGATAGGATAGGATAGAGGATAGGATAGAGAATAGGATAGGATAGAGGATAGGATAGGATAGAGTATAGAATAGGATAGAGGATAGGATAGGATAGATGATAGGATAGGATAGAGGATAGGATAGGATAGAGGATAGGATAGACGATAGGATAGAGGATAGGATAGGATAGGATTGAGGATAGGATAGGATAGAGGATAGGATAGGATGGAGGATAGGATACGATAGAGGATAGGATAGGATAGATGATAATAGGATACAGGATAGGATAGGATAGAGGATAGGATAAGATAGAGGATAGGATAGGATAGAGAATAGGATAGGGTAGATGATATTATAGGATAGAGGATACGATATTATAGAGGATAGGATAGGATAGAGGATAGGATCGGATAGAGGATAGGATAGGGGATTGGATAGTAAGAGGATAGGATAGGATAGAGGATAGGATAGGTTAGAGGATAGGATAGGGGATGTAATAGGGTAGGGGATAGGATAGGATAGAGGATAGGATAGGATAGAGGATAGGATAGAGATTAGGATAGGATAGAGGATAGGATAGGATAGAGGATAGGATAGGATTTAGGATAGAATAGGATAGGATAGAGGACAGGATAGGATAGGATAGAGGATAGGATAGAGATTAGGATAGGATATAGGATTGGATAGGATAGACGATAAGATACGTTAGAGGATAGGGTAGGATAGCGCAGAAGGATAGGATAGAGTATAGAATAGGATAGAGGACAGGATAGGATAGAGGATAGGATAGGATTGATTATAGGATAGGATAGAGGATAGGATAGGATGGAGGATAGGATACGATAGAGGATAGGATAGGATAGATGATAATAGGATAGAGGATAGGATAGGATAGAGGATAGGATAGGATAGAGGATAGGATAGGATAGAGGATAGGATAAGATAGAGGATAGGATAGGATAGAGAATAGGATAGGGTAGATGATATTATAGGATAGAGGATACGATATTATAGACGATAGGATAGGATAGAGGATAGGATCGGATAGAGGATAGGATAGGGGATTGGATAGTAAGAGGATAGGATAGGATAGAGGATAGGATAGGTTAGAGGATAGGATAGGGGATGTAATAGGGTAGGGGATAGGATAGGATAGAGGATAGGATAGGATAGAGGATAGGATAGAGATTAGGATAGGATAGAGGATAGGATAGGATAGAGGATAGGATAGGATTTAGGATAGAATAGGATAGGATAGAGGACAGGATAGGATAGGATAGAGGATAGGATAGAGATTAGGATAGGATATAGGATTGGATAGGATAGACGATAAGATACGTTAGAGGATAGGGTAGGATACCGCAGAAGGATAGGATAGAGTATAGAATAGGATAGAGGACAGGATAGGATAGAGGATAGGATAGGATTGATTATAGGATAGGATAGAGGATAGGATAGGATGGAGGATAGGATACGATAGAGGATAGGATAGGATAGATGATAATAGGATAGAGGATAGGATAGGATAGAGGATAGGATAGGATAGAGGATAGGATAGGATAGAGGATAGGATAAGATAGAGGATAGGATAGGATAGAGAATAGGATAGGGTAGATTATATTATAGGATAGAGGATACGATATTATAGAGGATAGGATAGGATAGAGGATAGGATCGGATAGAGGATAGGATAGGGGATTGGATAGTAAGAGGATAGGATAGGATAGAGGATAGGATAGGTTAGAGGATAGGATAGGGGATGTAATAGGGTAGGGGATAGGATAGGGTAGAGGATAGGATAGGATAGAGGATAGGATAGGATAGAGTATAGGATAGAGATTAGGATAGGATAGAGGATAGGATAGGATAGGATAGAGGATAGGATAGGATAGAGGATGGGATTGGATAGAGGATAGGATAGGATAGGGGATAGGATAGGATAGAGGATAGGATAGGATAGATGATAGGATAGGATAGAGGATAGGATAGGATAGAGGATAGGATAGGATAGAGGATAGGATAGACGATAGGATAGAGGATAGGATAGGATAGGATAGAGGATAGGATAGGATAGAGGATAGGATAGGATAGAGGATAGAATAGGATAGAGGATAGGATAGGATTGAGGATAGGATAGGATAGAGGATAGGATAGGATAGAGGATAGGATAGGATAGAGGATAGGATAAGATAGAGGGTAGGATAGGATAGAGAATAGGATAGGGTAGATGATATTATAGGATAGAGGATACGATATTATAGAGGATAGGATAGGATAGAGGATAGGATAGGATTGAGGATAGGATAGGATAGAGGATAGGATAGGATGGAGGATAGGATACGATAGAGGATAGGATAGGATAGATGATAACAGGATAGAGGATAGGATAGGATAGAGGATAGGATAGGATAGGATAGAGGATAGGATAGGATAGAGGATAGGATAAGATAGAGGATAGGATAGGATAGAGAATAGGATAGGGTAGATGATATTATAGGATAGAGGATACGATATTATAGAGGATAGGATAGGATAGAGGATAGGATCGGATAGAGGATAGGATAGGGGATTGGATAGTAAGAGGATAGGATAGGATAGAGGATAGGATAGGTTAGAGGATAGGATAGGGGATGTAATAGGGTAGGGGATAGGATAGGGTAGAGGATAGGATAGGATAGAGGATAGGATAGGATAGAGGATAGGATAGAGATTAGGATAGGATAGAGGATAGGATAGGATAGGATAGAGGACAGGATAGGATAGAGGATAGGATAGGATAGAGGATAGGATAGGATAGAGGATAGGATAGGATAGGATAGAGGATAGGATAGGATAGAGGATAGGATAGGATAGAGGATAGGATAGAGAATAGGATAGGATAGAGGATAGGATAGGATAGAGTATAGAATAGGATAGAGGATAGGATAGGATAGAGGATAGGATAGGATAGAGGATAGGATAGGATAGAGATTAGGGTAGGATAGAGGATAGGATAGGGTAGAATATAGGATAAAGGATTGGTTAGGATAGAGGAGAGGATACGTTAGGGGATAGGATAGGATAGGATAGAGAATAGGATAGGATAGAGGACAGGATAGGACAGAGGATACGATATTATAGAGGATAGGATAGGATAGAGGATAGGATAGGATAGAGGATGGGATTGGATAGAGGATAGGATCGGATAGAGGATAGGATAGGGGATTGGATAGTAAGAGGATAGGATAGGATAGAGGATAGGATAGGTTAGAGGATAGGATAGGGGATGTAATAGGGTAGGGGATAGGATAGGGTAGAGGACAGGATAGGATAGAGGATAGGATAGGATAGAGGATAGGATAGAGATTAGGATAGGATAGAGGATAGGATAGGATAGGATAGAGGACAGGATAGGATAGAGGATAGGATAGGATAGAGGATAGGATAGGATAGAGGATAGGATAGGATAGGATAGAGGATAGGATAGGATAGAGGATAGGATAGGATAGAGGATAGGATAGAGAATAGGATAGGATAGAGGATAGGATAGGATAGAGTATAGAATAGGATAGAGGATAGGATAGGATAGAGGATATTATAGGATAGAGGATAGGATAGGATAGAGATTAGGGTAGGATAGAGGATAGGATAGGGTAGAACATAGGATAAAGGATTGGTTAGGATAGAGGAGAGGATACGTTAGGGGATAGGATAGGATAGATGATAATAGGATAGAGGATAGGATAGGATAGAGGATAGGATAGGATAGATGATAATAGGATAGAGGATAGGATAGGATAGAGGATAGGATAGGATAGAGGATAGGATAGGATAGAGGATAGGATAAGATAGAGGATAGGATAGGATAGAGAATAGGATAGGGTAGATGATATTATAGGATAGAGGATACGATATTATAGAGGATAGGATAGGATAGAGGATAGGATCGGATAGAGTATAGGATAGGGGATTGGATAGTAAGAGGATAGGATAGGATAGAGGATAGGATAGGATAGAGGATAGGATAGGATAGAGGATAGAATAGGATAGAGGATAGGATAGGATTGAGGATAGGATAGGATAGAGGATAGGATAGGGGATTGGATAGTAAGAGGATAGGATAGGATAGAGGATAGGATAGGATAGAGAATGGGATAGGGTAGATGATATTATAGGATAGAGGATACGATATTTTAGAGGATAGGATAGGATAGAGGATAGGATCGGATAGAGGATAGGATAGGATAGAGGATAGGATCGGGTAGAGGATAGGATAGGGGATTGGACAGTAAGAGGATAGGATAGGATAGAGGATACGATATTTTAGAGGATAGGATAGGATAGAGGATAGGATCGGATAGAGGATAGGATAGGATAGAGGATAGGAACGGGTAGAGGATAGGATAGGGGATTGGACAGTAAGAGGATAGGATAGGATAGAGGATAGGATAGGTTAGAGGATAGGATAGGGGATGTAATAGGGTAGGGGATAGGATAGGGTAGAGGATAGGATAGGATAGAGGATAGGATAGGTTAGAGGATAGGATAGAGGATGGGATAGGATAGAGGATAGGATAGGATAGAGGATAGGATAGAGATTAGGATAGGATAGAGGATAGGATAGGATAGAGGATAGGATAGGATAGAGGATAGGATAGGATAGAGGATAGGATAGAGAATAGGATAGGATAGAGGATAGGATAGGATAGAGTATAGAATAGGATAGAGGATAGGATAGGA
Source organism: Halictus rubicundus (assembly GCF_050948215.1). Taxonomy (NCBI): domain Eukaryota; kingdom Metazoa; phylum Arthropoda; class Insecta; order Hymenoptera; family Halictidae; genus Halictus; species Halictus rubicundus. The sequence goes on from NW_027488792.1 coordinate 152,921, forward strand.
TAGAGGATAGGATAGGATAGAGGATAGGATAGGATAGAGGATAGGATAGTATAGATTATAGGATATAGGATTGGATAGGATAGAGGATAGGATACGATAGATAATAGGGTAGGATAGCGCAGAAGGATAGGATAGAGTATAGAATAGGATAGAGGACAGGATAGGATAGAGGATAGGATAGGATTGAGGATAGGATAGGATAGAGGATAGGATAGGGAATAGGACAGGATAGAGGAGACGATAGAGGATGGCATAGGATAGAGGATAGGATAGGATAGAGGATAGGATTGCATAGAGGATAGGATAGGATAGAGGATAGGATAGTATAGATTATAGGATATAGGATTGGATAGGATAGAGGATAGGATACGATAGATAATAGGGTAGGATAGCGCAGAAGGATAGGATAGAGTATAGAATAGGATAGAGGACAGGATAGGATAGAGGATAGGATAGGATTGAGGATAGGATAGGATAGAGGATAGGATAGGGAATAGGACAGGATAGAGGAGACGATAGAGGATGGCATAGGATAGAGGATAGGATAGGATAGAGGATAGGATTGCATAGAGGATAGGATAGGGGATTGGATAGGATAGAGAATAGGATAGGATAGAGGATAGGATATGATAGCGGAAAGGATAGGATAGAGGAAAGGATAGTATAGTGAATAGGATAGGGTAGATGATATCATAGGATAGAGGATACGATATTATAGAGGATACGATAGGATAGAGGATATGATCGGATAGAGGATAGGATAGGGGATTGGATAGTATAGAGGATATGATACGATAGACGATAGGATAGGTTAGAGGATAGGATAGGATAGGATAGAGAATAGGATAGGATAGAGGACAGGATAGGACAGAGGATACGATATTATAGAGGATAGGATAGGATAGGATAGAGGAGAGGATAGGATAGAGGATAGGATAGGATAGAGAATAGGATAGGGTAGATGATATTATAGGATAGAGGATACGATATTTTAGAGGATAGGATAGGATAGAGGATAGGATCGGATAGAGGATAGGATAGGATAGAGGATAGGATCGGGTAGAGGATAGGATAGGGGATTGGACAGTAAGAGGATAGGATAGGATAGAGGATAGGATAGGTTAGAGGATAGGATAGGGTATGTAATAGGGTAGGAGGTAGGATAGGGTAGAGGATAGGATAGGATAGAGGATAGGATAGGTTAGAGGATAGGATAGAGGATGGGATAGGACAGAGGATAGGATAGGATAGAGAATAGGATAGAGATTTGGATAGGATAGAGGATAGGATAGGATAGAGGATAGGATAGGATTGAGGATAGGATAGGATAGGATAGAGGATAGAATAGGATAGAGGATAGGATAGGATAGAGGATAGGATAGGATAGAGGATAGGATAGGATAGAGGATAGGATAGAGAATAGGATAGGATAGAGGATAGGATAGGATAGAGTATAGAATAGGATAGAGGATTGGATAGGATAGAGGATAGGATAGGATAGAGGATAGGATAGGATAGAGGATAGGATAGAGAATAGGACAGGATAGAGGAGACGATAGAGGATAGCATAGGATAGAGGATAGGATAGGATAGAGGATAGGATTGCATAGAGGATAGGATAGGGGATTGGATAGGATAGAGAATAGGATAGGATAGAGGATAGGATATGATAGCGGAAAGGATAGGATAGAGGAAAGGATAGGATAGTGAATAGGATAGGGTAGATGACATCATAGGATAGAGGATACGATATTATAGAGGATACGATAGGATAGAGGATATGATCGGATAGAGGATAGGATAGGGGATTGGATAGTATAGAGGATATGATACGATAGAGGATAGGATAGGTTAGAGGATAGGATAGGGGATTGGATAAGATAGAGGATAGGATAGGGTAGAGGATGGGATCGGATAGAGTATAGGATAGGGGATTGGATAGTATAGAGGATAGGATAGGATACAGGATAGGATAGGATAGAGGATAGAATAGGATAGAGGATAGGATAGAGAATAGGATAGGATAGAGGATAGGATAGGATAGAGTATAGAATAGGATAGAGGATAGGATAGGATAGAGGATAGGATAGGATAGAGGATAGGATAGTATAGATTATAGGATATAGGATTGGATAGGATAGAGGATAAGATACGATAGAGGATAGGGTAGGATAGCGCAGAAGGATAGGATAGAGTATAGAATAGGATAGAGGACAGGATAGGATAGAGGATAGGATAGGATTGAGGATAGGATAGGATAGAGGATAGGATAGGATAGAGGATAGGATACGATAGAGGATAGGATAGGATAGATGATAATAGGATAGAGGATAGGATAGGACAGAGGATAGGATAGGATAGAGGATAGGATAGGATAGAGGATAGGATGGGATAGAGGATAGGATATGATAGCGGATAGGATAAGATAGAGGATAGGATAGGATAGAGAATAGGATAGGGTAGATGATATTATAGGATAGAGGATACGATATTATAGAGGATAGGATAGGATAGAGGATAGGATCGGATAGAGGATAGGATAGGGGATTGGATAGTAAGAGGATAGGATAGGATAGAGGATAGGATAGGTTAGAGGATAGGATAGGGGATGTAATAGGGTAGGGGATAGGATAGGGTAGAGGATAGGATAGGATAGAGGATAGGATAGGATAGAGGATAGGATAGAGATTAGGATAGGATAGAGGATAGGATAGGATAGGATAGAGGACAGGATAGGATAGAGGATAGGATAGGATAGAGGATAGGATAGGATAGAGGATAGGATAGGATAGGATAGAGGATAGGATAGGATAGAGGATAGGATAGGATAGAGGATAGGATAGAGAATAGGATAGGATAGAGGATAGGATAGGATAGAGTATAGAATAGGATAGAGGATAGGATAGGATAGAGGATAGGATAGGATAGAGGATAGGATAGGATAGAGATTAGGGTAGGATAGAGGATAGGATAGGGTAGAATATAGGATAAAGGATTGGTTAGGATAGAGGAGAGGATACGTTAGGGGATAGGATAGGATAGGATAGAGAATAGGATAGGATAGAGGACAGGATAGGACAGAGGATACGATATTATAGAGGATAGGATAGGATAGAGGATAGGATAGGATAGAGGATGGGATTGGATAGAGGATAGGATCGGATAGAGGATAGGATAGGGGATTGGATAGTAAGAGGATAGGATAGGATAGAGGATAGGATAGGTTAGAGGATAGGATAGGGGATGTAATAGGGTAGGGGATAGGATAGGGTAGAGGACAGGATAGGATAGAGGATAGGATAGGATAGAGGATAGGATAGAGATTAGGATAGGATAGAGGATAGGATAGGATAGGATAGAGGACAGGATAGGATAGAGGATAGGATAGGATAGAGGATAGGATAGGATAGAGGATAGGATAGGATAGGATAGAGGATAGGATAGGATAGAGGATAGGATAGGATAGAGGATAGGATAGAGAATAGGATAGGATAGAGGATAGGATAGGATAGAGTATAGAATAGGATAGAGGATAGGATAGGATAGAGGATATTATAGGATAGAGGATAGGATAGGATAGAGATTAGGGTAGGATAGAGGATAGGATAGGGTAGAATATAGGATAAAGGATTGGTTAGGATAGAGGAGAGGATACGTTAGGGGATAGGATAGGATAGATGATAATAGGATAGAGGATAGGATAGGATAGAGGATAGGATAGGATAGATGATAATAGGATAGAGGATAGGATAGGATAGAGGATAGGATAGGATAGAGGATAGGATAGGATAGAGGATAGGATAAGATAGAGGATAGGATAGGATAGAGAATAGGATAGGGTAGATGATATTATAGGATAGAGGATACGATATTATAGAGGATAGGATAGGATAGAGGATAGGATCGGATAGAGTATAGGATAGGGGATTGGATAGTAAGAGGATAGGATAGGATAGAGGATAGGATAGGATAGAGGATAGGATAGGATAGAGGATAGAATAGGATAGAGGATAGGATAGGATTGAGGATAGGATAGGATAGAGGATAGGATAGGGGATTGGATAGTAAGAGGATAGGATAGGATAGAGGATAGGATAGGATAGAGAATGGGATAGGGTAGATGATATTATAGGATAGAGGATACGATATTTTAGAGGATAGGATAGGATAGAGGATAGGATCGGATAGAGGATAGGATAGGATAGAGGATAGGATCGGGTAGAGGATAGGATAGGGGATTGGACAGTAAGAGGATAGGATAGGATAGAGGATACGATATTTTAGAGGATAGGATAGGATAGAGGATAGGATCGGATAGAGGATAGGATAGGATAGAGGATAGGAACGGGTAGAGGATAGGATAGGGGATTGGACAGTAAGAGGATAGGATAGGATAGAGGATAGGATAGGTTAGAGGATAGGATAGGGGATGTAATAGGGTAGGGGATAGGATAGGGTAGAGGATAGGATAGGATAGAGGATAGGATAGGTTAGAGGATAGGATAGAGGATGGGATAGGATAGAGGATAGGATAGGATAGAGGATAGGATAGAGATTAGGATAGGATAGAGGATAGGATAGGATAGAGGATAGGATAGGATAGAGGATAGGATAGGATAGAGGATAGGATAGAGAATAGGATAGGATAGAGGATAGGATAGGATAGAGTATAGAATAGGATAGAGGATAGGATAGGATAGAGGATAGGATAGGATAGAGGATAGGATAGGATAGAGGATAGGATAGTATAGATTATAGGATATAGGATTGGATAGGATAGAGGATAGGATACGATAGATAATAGGGTAGGATAGCGCAGAAGGATAGGATAGAGTATAGAATAGGATAGAGGACAGGATAGGATAGAGGATAGGATAGGATTGAGGATAGGATAGGATAGAGGATAGGATAGGGAATAGGACAGGATAGAGGAGACGATAGAGGATGGCATAGGATAGAGGATAGGATAGGATAGAGGATAGGATTGCATAGAGGATAGGATAGGATAGAGGATAGGATAGTATAGATTATAGGATATAGGATTGGATAGGATAGAGGATAGGATACGATAGATAATAGGGTAGGATAGCGCAGAAGGATAGGATAGAGTATAGAATAGGATAGAGGACAGGATAGGATAGAGGATAGGATAGGATTGAGGATAGGATAGGATAGAGGATAGGATAGGGAATAGGACAGGATAGAGGAGACGATAGAGGATGGCATAGGATAGAGGATAGGATAGGATAGAGGATAGGATTGCATAGAGGATAGGATAGGGGATTGGATAGGATAGAGAATAGGATAGGATAGAGGATAGGATATGATAGCGGAAAGGATAGGATAGAGGAAAGGATAGTATAGTGAATAGGATAGGGTAGATGATATCATAGGATAGAGGATACGATATTATAGAGGATACGATAGGATAGAGGATATGATCGGATAGAGGATAGGATAGGGGATTGGATAGTATAGAGGATATGATACGATAGACGATAGGATAGGTTAGAGGATAGGATAGGATAGGATAGAGAATAGGATAGGATAGAGGACAGGATAGGACAGAGGATACGATATTATAGAGGATAGGATAGGATAGAGGATAGGATAGGATAGAGGATGGGATTGGATAGAGGATAGGATAGGATAGGGGATAGGATAGGATAGAGGATAGGATAGGATAGAGGATAGGATAGACGATAGGATAGAGGATAGGATAGGATAGGATAGAGGAGAGGATAGGATAGAGGATAGGATAGGATAGAGAATAGGATAGGGTAGATGATATTATAGGATAGAGGATACGATATTTTAGAGGATAGGATAGGATAGAGGATAGGATCGGATAGAGGATAGGATAGGATAGAGGATAGGATCGGGTAGAGGATAGGATAGGGGATTGGACAGTAAGAGGATAGGATAGGATAGAGGATAGGATAGGTTAGAGGATAGGATAGGGTATGTAATAGGGTAGGAGGTAGGATAGGGTAGAGGATAGGATAGGATAGAGGATAGGATAGGTTAGAGGATAGGATAGAGGATGGGATAGGACAGAGGATAGGATAGGATAGAGAATAGGATAGAGATTTGGATAGGATAGAGGATAGGATAGGATAGAGGATAGGATAGGATTGAGGATAGGATAGGATAGGATAGAGGATAGAATAGGATAGAGGATAGGATAGGATAGAGGATAGGATAGGATAGAGGATAGGATAGGATAGAGGATAGGATAGAGAATAGGATAGGATAGAGGATAGGATAGGATAGAGTATAGAATAGGATAGAGGATTGGATAGGATAGAGGATAGGATAGGATAGAGGATAGGATAGGATAGAGGATAGGATAGAGAATAGGACAGGATAGAGGAGACGATAGAGGATAGCATAGGATAGAGGATAGGATAGGATAGAGGATAGGATTGCATAGAGGATAGGATAGGGGATTGGATAGGATAGAGAATAGGATAGGATAGAGGATAGGATATGATAGCGGAAAGGATAGGATAGAGGAAAGGATAGGATAGTGAATAGGATAGGGTAGATGACATCATAGGATAGAGGATACGATATTATAGAGGATACGATAGGATAGAGGATATGATCGGATAGAGGATAGGATAGGGGATTGGATAGTATAGAGGATATGATACGATAGAGGATAGGATAGGTTAGAGTATAGAATAGGATAGAGGATAGGATAGGATAGAGGATAGGATAGGATAGAGGATAGGATAGGATAGAGATTAGGGTAGGATAGAGGATAGGATAGGGTAGAATATAGGATAAAGGATTGGTTAGGATAGAGGAGAGGATACGTTAGGGGATAGGATAGGATAGGATAGAGAATAGGATAGGATAGAGGACAGGATAGGACAGAGGATAGGATAGGATAGAGGATAGGATAGGATAGAGGATAGGATAGGATAGAGGATAGGATAGGATAGAGGATAGGATAGAGAATAGGATAGGATAGAGGATAGGATAGGATAGAGTATAGAATAGGATAGAGGATAGGATAGGATAGAGGATAGGATAGGATAGAGGATAGGATAGGATAGAGATTAGGGTAGGATAGAGGATAGGATAGGGTAGAATATAGGATAAAGGATTGGTTAGGATAGAGGAGAGGATACGTTAGGGGATAGGATAGGATAGGATAGAGAATAGGATAGGATAGAGGACAGGATAGGACAGAGGATACGATATTATAGAGGATAGGATAGGATAGAGGATAGGATAGGATAGAGGATGGGATTGGATAGAGGATAGGATCGGATAGAGGATAGGATAGGGGATTGGATAGTAAGAGGATAGGATAGGATAGAGGATAGGATAGGTTAGAGGATAGGATAGGGGATGTAATAGGGTAGGGGATAGGATAGGGTAGAGGACAGGATAGGATAGAGGATAGGATAGGATAGAGGATAGGATAGAGATTAGGATAGGATAGAGGATAGGATAGGATAGGATAGAGGACAGGATAGGATAGAGGATAGGATAGGATAGAGGATAGGATAGGATAGAGGATAGGATAGGATAGGATAGAGGATAGGATAGGATAGAGGATAGGATAGGATAGAGGATAGGATAGAGAATAGGATAGGATAGAGGATAGGATAGGATAGAGTATAGAATAGGATAGAGGATAGGATAGGATAGAGGATATTATAGGATAGAGGATAGGATAGGATAGAGATTAGGGTAGGATAGAGGATAGGATAGGGTAGAATATAGGATAAAGGATTGGTTAGGATAGAGGAGAGGATACGTTAGGGGATAGGATAGGATAGATGATAATAGGATAGAGGATAGGATAGGATAGAGGATAGGATAGGATAGATGATAATAGGATAGAGGATAGGATAGGATAGAGGATAGGATAGGATAGAGGATAGGATAGGATAGAGGATAGGATAAGATAGAGGATAGGATAGGATAGAGAATAGGATAGGGTAGATGATATTATAGGATAGAGGATACGATATTATAGAGGATAGGATAGGATAGAGGATAGGATCGGATAGAGTATAGGATAGGGGATTGGATAGTAAGAGGATAGGATAGGATAGAGGATAGGATAGGATAGAGGATAGGATAGGATAGAGGATAGAATAGGATAGAGGATAGGATAGGATTGAGGATAGGATAGGATAGAGGATAGGATAGGGGATTGGATAGTAAGAGGATAGGATAGGATAGAGGATAGGATAGGATAGAGAATGGGATAGGGTAGATGATATTATAGGATAGAGGATACGATATTTTAGAGGATAGGATAGGATAGAGGATAGGATCGGATAGAGGATAGGATAGGATAGAGGATAGGATCGGGTAGAGGATAGGATAGGGGATTGGACAGTAAGAGGATAGGATAGGATAGAGGATACGATATTTTAGAGGATAGGATAGGATAGAGGATAGGATCGGATAGAGGATAGGATAGGATAGAGGATAGGAACGGGTAGAGGATAGGATAGGGGATTGGACAGTAAGAGGATAGGATAGGATAGAGGATAGGATAGGTTAGAGGATAGGATAGGGGATGTAATAGGGTAGGGGATAGGATAGGGTAGAGGATAGGATAGGATAGAGGATAGGATAGGTTAGAGGATAGGATAGAGGATGGGATAGGATAGAGGATAGGATAGGATAGAGGATAGGATAGAGATTAGGATAGGATAGAGGATAGGATAGGATAGAGGATAGGATAGGATAGAGGATAGGATAGGATAGAGGATAGGATAGAGAATAGGATAGGATAGAGGATAGGATAGGATAGAGTATAGAATAGGATAGAGGATAGGATAGGATAGAGGATAGGATAGGATAGAGGATAGGATAGGATAGAGGATAGGATAGTATAGATTATAGGATATAGGATTGGATAGGATAGAGGATAGGATACGATAGATAATAGGGTAGGATAGCGCAGAAGGATAGGATAGAGTATAGAATAGGATAGAGGACAGGATAGGATAGAGGATAGGATAGGATTGAGGATAGGATAGGATAGAGGATAGGATAGGGAATAGGACAGGATAGAGGAGACGATAGAGGATGGCATAGGATAGAGGATAGGATAGGATAGAGGATAGGATTGCATAGAGGATAGGATAGGATAGAGGATAGGATAGTATAGATTATAGGATATAGGATTGGATAGGATAGAGGATAGGATACGATAGATAATAGGGTAGGATAGCGCAGAAGGATAGGATAGAGTATAGAATAGGATAGAGGACAGGATAGGATAGAGGATAGGATAGGATTGAGGATAGGATAGGATAGAGGATAGGATAGGGAATAGGACAGGATAGAGGAGACGATAGAGGATGGCATAGGATAGAGGATAGGATAGGATAGAGGATAGGATTGCATAGAGGATAGGATAGGGGATTGGATAGGATAGAGAATAGGATAGGATAGAGGATAGGATATGATAGCGGAAAGGATAGGATAGAGGAAAGGATAGTATAGTGAATAGGATAGGGTAGATGATATCATAGGATAGAGGATACGATATTATAGAGGATACGATAGGATAGAGGATATGATCGGATAGAGGATAGGATAGGGGATTGGATAGTATAGAGGATATGATACGATAGACGATAGGATAGGTTAGAGGATAGGATAGGATAGGATAGAGAATAGGATAGGATAGAGGACAGGATAGGACAGAGGATACGATATTATAGAGGATAGGATAGGATAGAGGATAGGATAGGATAGAGGATGGGATTGGATAGAGGATAGGATAGGATAGGGGATAGGATAGGATAGAGGATAGGATAGGATAGAGGATAGGATAGACGATAGGATAGAGGATAGGATAGGATAGGATAGAGGAGAGGATAGGATAGAGGATAGGATAGGATAGAGAATAGGATAGGGTAGATGATATTATAGGATAGAGGATACGATATTTTAGAGGATAGGATAGGATAGAGGATAGGATCGGATAGAGGATAGGATAGGATAGAGGATAGGATCGGGTAGAGGATAGGATAGGGGATTGGACAGTAAGAGGATAGGATAGGATAGAGGATAGGATAGGTTAGAGGATAGGATAGGGTATGTAATAGGGTAGGAGGTAGGATAGGGTAGAGGATAGGATAGGATAGAGGATAGGATAGGTTAGAGGATAGGATAGAGGATGGGATAGGACAGAGGATAGGATAGGATAGAGAATAGGATAGAGATTTGGATAGGATAGAGGATAGGATAGGATAGAGGATAGGATAGGATTGAGGATAGGATAGGATAGGATAGAGGATAGAATAGGATAGAGGATAGGATAGGATAGAGGATAGGATAGGATAGAGGATAGGATAGGATAGAGGATAGGATAGAGAATAGGATAGGATAGAGGATAGGATAGGATAGAGTATAGAATAGGATAGAGGATTGGATAGGATAGAGGATAGGATAGGATAGAGGATAGGATAGGATAGAGGATAGGATAGAGAATAGGACAGGATAGAGGAGACGATAGAGGATAGCATAGGATAGAGGATAGGATAGGATAGAGGATAGGATTGCATAGAGGATAGGATAGGGGATTGGATAGGATAGAGAATAGGATAGGATAGAGGATAGGATATGATAGCGGAAAGGATAGGATAGAGGAAAGGATAGGATAGTGAATAGGATAGGGTAGATGACATCATAGGATAGAGGATACGATATTATAGAGGATACGATAGGATAGAGGATATGATCGGATAGAGGATAGGATAGGGGATTGGATAGTATAGAGGATATGATACGATAGAGGATAGGATAGGTTAGAGGATAGGATAGGGGATTGGATAAGATAGAGGATAGGATAGGGTAGAGGATGGGATCGGATAGAGTATAGGATAGGGGATTGGATAGTATAGAGGATAGGATAGGATACAGGATAGGATAGGATAGAGGATAGAATAGGATAGAGGATAGGATAGAGAATAGGATAGGATAGAGGATAGGATAGGATAGAGTATAGAATAGGATAGAGGATAGGATAGGATAGAGGATAGGATAGGATAGAGGATAGGATAGTATAGATTATAGGATATAGGATTGGATAGGATAGAGGATAAGATACGATAGAGGATAGGGTAGGATAGCGCAGAAGGATAGGATAGAGTATAGAATAGGATAGAGGACAGGATAGGATAGAGGATAGGATAGGATTGAGGATAGGATAGGATAGAGGATAGGATAGGATAGAGGATAGGATACGATAGAGGATAGGATAGGATAGATGATAATAGGATAGAGGATAGGATAGGACAGAGGATAGGATAGGATAGAGGATAGGATAGGATAGAGGATAGGATGGGATAGAGGATAGGATATGATAGCGGAAAGGATAGGATAGAGGAAAGGATAGGATAGTGAATAGGATAGGGTAGATGACATCATAGGATAGAGGATACGATATTATAGAGGATACGATAGGATAGAGGATATGATCGGATAGAGGATAGGATAGGGGATTGGATAGTATAGAGGATATGATACGATAGAGGATAGGATAGGTTAGAGGATAGGATAGGGGATTGGATAGGATAGAGGATAGGATAGGGTAGAGGATGGGATCGGATAGAGTATAGGATAGGGGATTGGATAGTATAGAGGATAGGATAGGATACAGGATAGGATAGGATAGAGGATAGAATAGGATAGAGGATAGGATAGAGAATAGGATAGGATAGAGGATAGGATAGGATAGAGTATAGAATAGGATAGAGGATAGGATAGGATAGAGGATAGGATAGGATAGAGGATAGGATAGTATAGATTATAGGATATAGGATTGGATAGGATAGAGGATAAGATACGATAGAGGATAGGGTAGGATAGCGCAGAAGGATAGATAGAGATATAGAATAGGATAGAGGACAGGATAGGATAGAGGATAGGATAGGATTGAGAATAGGGTAGGGTAGATGATATTATAGGATAGAGGATACGATATTTTAGAGGATAGGATAGGATAGAGGATAGGATCGGATAGAGGATAGGATAGGATAGAGGATAGGATCGGGTAGAGGATAGGATAGGGGATTGGACAGTAAGAGGATAGGATAGGATAGAGGATAGGATAGGTTAGAGGATAGGATAGGGTATGTAATAGGGTAGGAGGTAGGATAGGGTAGAGGATAGGATAGGATAGAGGATAGGATAGGTTAGAGGATAGGATAGAGGATGGGATAGGACAGAGGATAGGATAGGATAGAGGATAGGATAGAGATTTGGATAGGATAGAGGATAGGATAGGATAGAGGATAGGATAGGATTGAGGATAGGATAGGATAGGATAGAGGATAGAATAGGATAGAGGATAGGATAGGATAGAGGATAGGATAGGATAGAGGATAGGATAGGATAGAGGATAGGATAGAGAATAGGATAGGATAGAGGATAGGATAGGATAGAGTATAGAATAGGATAGAGGATTGGATAGGATAGAGGATAGGATAGGATAGAGGATAGGATAGGATAGTGGATAGGATAGTATAGATTATAGGATATAGGATTGGATAGGATAGAGGATAGGATGCGATAGATAATAGGGTAGGATAGCGCAGAAGGATAGGATAGAGTATAGAATAGGATAGAGGACAGGATAGGATAGAGGATAGGATAGGATTGAGGATAGGATAGGATAGAGGTTAGGATAGAGAATAGGACAGGATAGAGGAGACGATAGAGGATAGCATAGGATAGAGGATAGGATAGGATAGAGGATAGGATTGCATAGAGGATAGGATAGGGGAATTGGATAGGATAGAGAATAGGATAGGATAGAGGATAGGATATGATAGCGGAAAGGATAGGATAGAGGAAAGGATAGGATAGTGAATAGGATAGGGTAGATGACATCATAGGATAGAGGATACGATATTATAGAGGATACGATAGGATAGAGGATATGATCGGATAGAGGATAGGATAGGGGATTGGATAGTATAGAGGATATGATACGATAGAGGATAGGATAGGTTAGAGGATAGGATAGGGGATTGGATAGGATAGAGGATAGGATAGTATAGATTATAGGATATAGGATTGGATAGGATAGAGGATAAGATACGATAGAGGATAGGGTAGGATAGCGCAGAAGGATAGGATAGAGTATAGAATAGGATAGAGGACAGGATAGGATAGAGGATAGGATAGGATTGAGGATAGGATAGGATAGAGGATAGGATAGGATAGAGGATAGGATACGATAGAGGATAGGATAGGATAGATGATAATAGGATAGAGGATAGGATAGGACAGAGGATAGGATAGGATAGAGGATAGGATAGGATAGAGGATAGGATAGGATAGAGGATAGGATAAGATAGAGGATAGGATAGGATAGAGGATAGGATAGGATGGAGGATAGGATAGGATAGAGGATAGGATAGGATAGAGGATAGGATAGGATAGAGGGTAGGATAGTATAGATTATAGGATATAGGATTGGATAGGATAGAGGATAAGATACGTTAGAGGATAGGGTAGGATAGCGCAGAAGGATAGGATAGAGTATAGAATAGGATAGAGGACAGGATAGGATAGAGGATAGGATAGGATAGAGGATAGGATAGGATAGAGGATAGGATAGGATAGAGGATAGGATAGGATAGAGGATAGGATAGGATAGAGGATAGGATAGAGAATAGGATAGGATAGAGGATAGGATAGGATAGAGTATAGAATAGGATAGAGGATAGGATAGGATAGAGGATAGGATAGGATAGAGGATAGGATAGGATTGAGGATAGGATAGGATAGAGGATAGGATAGGATAGAGGATAGGATAGGCTAGAGGATAGGATAAGATAGAGGATAGGATAGGATAGAGAATAGGATAGGGTAGAGTATAGAATAGGATAGAGGATACGATATTATAGAGGATAGGATAGGATAGAGGATAGGATAGGATAGAGGGTAGGATAGTATAGATTATAGGATATAGGATTGGATAGGATAGAGGCTAAGATACGTTAGAGGATAGGGTAGGATAGCGCAGAAGGATAGGATAGAGTATAGAATAGGATAGAGGACAGGATAGGATAGAGGATAGGATAGGATTGAGGATAGGATAGGATAGAGGATAGGATAGGATAGAGGATAGAATAGGATAGAGGATAGGATAGGATAGAGGATAGGATAGAGAATAGGATAGGATAGAGGATAGGATAGGATAGAGTATAGAATAGGATAGAGGATAGGATAGGATAGAGGATAGGATAGGATAGAGGATAGGATAGGATTGAGGATAGGATAGGATAGAGGATAGGATAGGATAGAGGATAGGATAGGATAGAGGATAGGATAAGATAGAGGATAGGATAGGATAGAGAATAGGATAGGGTAGATGATATTATAGGATAGAGGATACGATATTATAGAGGATAGGATAGGATAGAGGATAGGATAGGATAGAGGATAGGATAGGATAGAGGATAGGATAGGATAGAGGATAGGATAGGATAGAGGATAGGATAGGATAGAGGATAGGATAGGATAGAGGGTAGGATAGTATAGATTATAGGATATAGGATTGGATAGGATAGAGGCTAAGATACGTTAGAGGATAGGGTAGGATAGCGCAGAAGGATAGGATAGAGTATAGAATAGGATAGAGGACAGGATAGGATAGAGGATAGGATAGGATTGAGGATAGGATAGGATAGAGGATAGGATTTGATGGAGGATAGGATACGATAGAGGATAGGATAGGATAGATGATAATAGGATAGAGGATAGGATAGGATAGAGGATAGGATAGGATAGAGGATAGGATAGGGGATTGGATAGGAAAGAGGATAGGAGACGATAGAGGATAGGATAGGATAGGACAGAGGATAGGATAGGATAGAGATTAGGGTAGGATAGAGGATAGGATAGGGTAGAATATAGGATAAAGGATTGGTTAGGATAGAGGAGAGGATACGTTAGGGGATAGGATAGGATAGGATAGAGAATAGGATAGGATAGAGGACAGGATAGGACAGAGGATACGATATTATAGAGGATAGGATAGGATAGAGGATAGGATAGGATAGAGGATAGGATAGGATAGAGGATGGGATTGGATAGAGGATAGGATAGGATAGGGGATAGGATAGGATAGAGGATAGGATAGTATAGATTATAGGATATAGGATTGGATAGGATAGACGATAAGATACGTTAGAGGATAGGGTAGGATAGCGCAGAAGGATAGGATAGAGTATAGAATAGGATAGAGGACAGGATATGATAGAGGATAGGATAGGATTGATTATAGGATAGGATAGAGGATAGGATAGGATGGAGGATAGGATACGATAGAGGATAGGATAGGATAGATGATAATAGGATAGAGGATAGGATAGGATAGAGGATAGGATAGGATAGATGATAATAGGATAGAGGATAGGATAGGATAGAGGATAGGATAGGATAGAGGATAGGATAGGATAGAGGATAGAATAGGATAGAGGATAGGATAGGATTGAGGATAGGATAGGATAGAGGATAGGATAGGGGATTGGATAGTAAGAGGATAGGATAGGATAGAGGATAGGATAGGATAGAGAATGGGATAGGGTAGATGATATTATAGGATAGAGGATACGATATTTTAGAGGATAGGATAGGATAGAGGATAGGATCGGATAGAGGATAGGATAGGATAGAGGATAGGATCGGGTAGAGGATAGGATAGGGGATTGGACAGTAAGAGGATAGGATAGGATAGAGGATACGATATTTTAGAGGATAGGATAGGATAGAGGATAGGATCGGATAGAGGATAGGATAGGATAGAGGATAGGAACGGGTAGAGGATAGGATAGGGGATTGGACAGTAAGAGGATAGGATAGGATAGAGGATAGGATAGGTTAGAGGATAGGATAGGGGATGTAATAGGGTAGGGGATAGGATAGGGTAGAGGATAGGATAGGATAGAGGATAGGATAGGTTAGAGGATAGGATAGAGGATGGGATAGGATAGAGGATAGGATAGGATAGAGGATAGGATAGAGATTAGGATAGGATAGAGGATAGGATAGGATAGAGGATAGGATAGGATAGAGGATAGGATAGGATAGAGGATAGGATAGGATAGAGGATAGGATAGAGAATAGGATAGGATAGAGGATAGGATAGGATAGAGTATAGAATAGGATAGAGGATAGGATAGGATAGAGGATAGGATTGCATAGAGGATAGGATAGGGGATTGGATAGGATAGAGAATAGGATAGGATAGAGGATAGGATATGATAGCGGAAAGGATAGGATAGAGGAAAGGATAGGATAGTGAATAGGATAGGGTAGATGATATCATAGGATAGAGGATACGATATTATAGAGGATACGATAGGATAGAGGATATGATCGGATAGAGGATAGGATAGGGGATTGGATATTTTAGAGGATAGGATAGGATAGAGGATAGGATCGGATAGAGGATAGGATAGGATAGAGGATAGGATCGGGTAGAGGATAGGATAGGGGATTGGACAGTAAGAGGATAGGATAGGATAGAGGATACGATATTTTAGAGGATAGGATAGGATAGAGGATAGGATCGGATAGAGGATAGGATAGGATAGAGGATAGGAACGGGTAGAGGATAGGATAGGGGATTGGACAGTAAGAGGATAGGATAGGATAGAGGATAGGATAGGTTAGAGGATAGGATAGGGGATGTAATAGGGTAGGGGATAGGATAGGGTAGAGGATAGGATAGGATAGAGGATAGGATAGGTTAGAGGATAGGATAGAGGATGGGATAGGATAGAGGATAGGATAGGATAGAGGATAGGATAGAGATTAGGATAGGATAGAGGATAGGATAGGATAGAGGATAGGATAGGATAGAGGATAGGATAGGATAGAGGATAGGATAGAGAATAGGATAGGATAGAGGATAGGATAGGATAGAGTATAGAATAGGATAGAGGATAGGATAGGATAGAGGATAGGATTGCATAGAGGATAGGATAGGGGATTGGATAGGATAGAGAATAGGATAGGATAGAGGATAGGATATGATAGCGGAAAGGATAGGATAGAGGAAAGGATAGGATAGTGAATAGGATAGGGTAGATGACATCATAGGATAGAGGATACGATATTATAGAGGATACGATAGGATAGAGGATATGATCGGATAGAGGATAGGATAGGGGATTGGATAGTATAGAGGATATGATACGATAGAGGATAGGATAGGTTAGAGGATAGGATAGGGGATTGGATAGGATAGAGGATAGGATAGGGTAGAGGATGGGATCGGATAGAGTATAGGATAGGGGATTGGATAGTATAGAGGATAGGATAGGATACAGGATAGGATAGGATAGAGGATAGAATAGGATAGAGGATAGGATAGAGAATAGGATAGGATAGAGGATAGGATAGGATAGAGTATAGAATAGGATAGAGGATAGGATAGGATAGAGGATAGGATAGGATAGAGGATAGGATAGTATAGATTATAGGATATAGGATTGGATAGGATAGAGGATAAGATACGATAGAGGATAGGGTAGGATAGCGCAGAAGGATAGGATAGAGTATAGAATAGGATAGAGGACAGGATAGGATAGAGGATAGCATAGGATTGAGGATAGGATAGGATAGAGGATAGGATAGGATAGAGGATAGGATACGATAGAGGATAGGATAGGATAGATGATAATAGGATAGAGGATAGGATAGGACAGAGGATAGGATAGGATAGAGGATAGGATAGGATAGAGGATAGGATAGGATAGAGGATAGGATAAGATAGAGGATAGGATAGGATAGAGGATAGGATAGGATGGAGGATAGGATAGGATAGAGGATAGGATAGGATAGAGGATAGGATAGGATAGAGGGTAGGATAGTATAGATTATAGGATATAGGATTGGATAGGATAGAGGATAAGATACGTTAGAGGATAGGGTAGGATAGCGCAGAAGGATAGGATAGAGTATAGAATAGGATAGAGGACAGGATAGGATAGAGGATAGGATAGGATAGAGGATAGGATCGGATAGAGGATAGGATAGGGGATTGGATAGTAAGAGGATAGGATAGGATAGAGGATGGGATAGGTTAGAGGATAGGATAGGGGATGTAATAGGGTAGGGGATAGGATAGGGTAGAGGATAGGATAGGATAGAGGATAGGATAGGATAGAGGATAGGATAGAGATTAGGATAGGATAGAGGATAGGATAGGATAGGATAGAGGACAGGATAGGATAGAGGATAGGATAGGATAGAGGATAGGATAGGATAGAGGATAGGATAGGATAGGATAGAGGATAGGATAGGATAGAGGATAGGATAGGATAGAGGATAGGATAGGATAGAGGATAGGATAGGATAGAGGATAGGATAGAGAATAGGATAGGATAGAGGATAGGATAGGATAGAGTATAGAATAGGATAGAGAATAGGATAGGATAGAGGATAGGATAGGATAGGGGATAGGATAGGGGATTGGATAGGAAAGAGGATAGGAGACGATAGAGGATAGGATAGGATAGGACACAGGATAGGATAGGATAGTGATTAGGGTAGGATAGAGGATAGAATAGGGTAGAAAATAGGATAAAGGATTGGTTAGGATAGAGGAGAGGATACGTTAGGGGATAGGATAGGATAGGATAGAGAATAGGATAGGATAAAGGACAGGATAGGACAGAGGATACGATATTATAGAGGATAGGATAGGATAGAGGATAGGATAGGATAGAGGATGGGATTGGATAGAGGATAGGATAGGCTAGAGGATAGGATAGGATAGAGGATAGGATAGACGATAGGATAGAGGATAGGATAGGATAGGATAGAGGATAGGATAGGATAGAGGATAGGATAGGATAGAGGATAGAATAGGATAGAGGATAGGATAGGATTGAGGATAGGATAGGATAGAGGATAGGATAGGATAGAGGATAGGATAGGATAGAGGATAGGATAGGATAGAGGATAGGATAGGTTAGAGGATAGGATAGGGGATGTAATAGGGTAGGGGATAGGATAGGGTAGAGGATAGGATAGGATAGAGGATAGGATAGGTTAGAGGATAGGATAGAGGATGGGATAGGATAGAGGATAGGATAGGATAGAGGATAGGATAGAGATTAGGATAGGATAGAGGATAGGATAGGATAGAGGATAGGATAGGATTGAGGATAGGATAGGATAGGATAGAGGATAGAATAGGATAGAGGATAGGATAGGATAGAGGATAGGATAGGATAGAGGATAGGATAGGATAGAGGATAGGATAGAGAATAGGATAGGATAGAGGATAGGATAGGATAGAGTATAGAATAGGATAGAGGATAGGATAGGATAGAGGATAGGATAGGATAGAGGATAGGATAGGATAGAGGATAGGATAGAGAATAGGACAGGATAGAGGAGACGATAGAGGATAGCATAGGATAGAGGATAGGATAGGATAGAGGATAGGATTGCATAGAGGATAGGATAGGGGATTGGATAGGATAGAGAATAGGATAGGATAGAGGATAGGATATGATAGCGGAAAGGATAGGATAGAGGAAAGGATAGGATAGTGAATAGGATAGGGTAGATGATATCATAGGATAGAGGATACGATATTATAGAGGATACGATAGGATAGAGGATAATGGGATAGAGGATAGGATAGGATAGAGGATAGGATAGGATAGAGGATAGGATAGGATAGAGGATAGGATAAGATAGAGGATAGGATAGGATAGAGAATAGGATAGGGTAGATGATATTATAGGATAGAGGATACGATATTATAGAGGATAGGATAGGATAGAGGATAGGATCGGATAGAGGATAGGATAGGGGATTGGATAGTAAGAGGATAGGATAGGATAGAGGATAGGATAGGTTAGAGGATAGGATAGGGGATGTAATAGGGTAGGGGATAGGATAGGGTAGAGGATAGGATAGGATAGAGGATAGGATAGGATAGAGGATAGGATAGAGATTAGGATAGGATGGAGGATAGGATAGGATAGGATAGAGGACAGGATAGGATAGAGGATAGGATAGGATAGAGGATAGGATAGGATAGGATAGAGGATAGGATAGGATAGGATAGAGGATAGGATAGGATAGAGGATAGGATAGAGAATAGGATAGGATAGAGGATAGGATAGGATAGAGTATAGAATAGGATAGAGGATAGGATAGGATAGAGGATAGGATAGGATAGAGGATAGGATAGGGGATTGGATAGGAAAGAGGATAGGAGACGATAGAGGATAGGATAGGATAGGACAGAGGATAGGATAGGATAGAGGATAGGATAGGATAGAGGATAGGATAGGATAGAGGATAGGATAGGATAGAGGATAGGATAAGATAGAGGATAGGATAGGATAGAGAATAGGATAGGGTAGACGATATTATAGGATAGAGGATACGATATTATAGAGGATAGGATAGGATAGAGGATAGGATCGAATAGAGGATAGTATAGGGGATTGGATAGTAAGAGGATAGGATAGGATAGTGGATAGCATAGGTTAGAGGATAGGATAGGATAGAGTATAGAATAGGATAGAGGATAGGATAGGATAGAGGATAGGATAGGATAGAGGATAGGATAGGGGATTGGATAGGAAAGAGGATAGGAGACGATAGAGGATAGGATAGGATAGGACAGAGGATAGGATAGGATAGAGATTAGGGTAGGATAGAGGATAGAATAGGGTAGAATATAGGATAAAGGATTGGTTAGGATAGAGGAGAGGATACGTTAGGGGATAGGATAGGATAGGATAGAGAATAGGATAGGATAAAGGACAAGATAGGACAGAGGATACGATATTATAGAGGATAGGATAGGATAGAGGATAGGATAGGATAGAGGATGGGATTGGATAGAGGATAGGATAGGATAGGGGATAGGATAGGATAGAGGATAGGATAGGATAGATGATAGGATAGGATAGAGGATAGGATAGGATAGGATAGAGGATAGGATAGACGATAGGATAGAGGATAGGATAGGATAGGATAGAGGATAGGATAGGATAGAGGATAGGATAGGATAGAGGATAGAATAGGATAGAGGATAGGATAGGATTGAGGATAGGATAGGATAGAGGATAGGATAGGATAGAGGATAGGATAGGATAGAGGATAGGATAGGATAGAGGATAGGATAGGATAGAGAATAGGATAGGGTAGATAATATTATAGGATAGAGGATACGATATTTTAGAGGATAGGATAGGATAGAGGATAGGATCGGATAGAGGATAGGATAGGATAGAGGATAGGATCGGGTAGAGGATAGGATAGGGGATTGGACAGCAAGAGGATAGGATAGGATAGAGGATAGGATAGGTTAGAGGATAGGATAGGGGATGTAATAGGGTAGGGGATAGGATAGGGTAGAGGATAGGATAGGATAGAGGATAGGATAGGTTAGAGGATAGGATAGAGGATGGGATAGGATAGAGGATAGGATAGGATAGAGGATAGGATAGGATAGAGGATAGGATAGGATAGAGGATAGGATAGTATAGATTATAGGATATAGGATTGGACAGGATAGAGGAGACGATAGAGGATAGCATAGGATAGAGGATAGGATAGGATAGAGGATAGGATTGCATAGAGGATAGGATAGGGGATTGGATAGGATAGAGAATAGGATTGGATAGAGGATAGGATATGATAGCGGAAAGGATAGGATAGAGGAAAGGATAGGATAGTGAATAGGATAGGGTAGATGATATCATAGGATAGAGGATACGATAGGATAGAGGATAATAGGATAGAGGATAGGATAGGATAGAGGATAGGATAGGATAGAGGATAGGATAGGATAGAGGATAGGATAAGATAGAGGATAGGATAGGATAGAGAATAGGATAGGGTAGATGATATTATAGGATAGAGGATACGATATTATAGAGGATAGGATAGGATAGAGGATAGGATCGGATAGAGGATAGGATAGGGGATTGGATAGTAAGAGGATAGGATAGGATAGAGGATAGGATAGGTTAGAGGATAGGATAGGGGATGTAATAGGGTAGGGGATAGGATAGGGTAGAGGATAGGATAGGATAGAGGATAGGATAGGATAGAGGATAGGATAGAGATTAGGGTAGGATAGAGGATAGAATAGGGTAGAATATAGGATAAAGGATTGGTTAGGATAGAGGAGAGGATACGTTAGGAGATAGGATAGGATAGGATAGGATAGAGAATAGGATAGGATAAAGGACAAGATAGGACAGAGGATACGATATTATAGAGGATAGGATAGGATAGAGGATAGGATAGGATAGAGGATGGGATTGGATAGAGGATAGGATAGGATAGGGGATAGGATAGGATAGAGGATAGGATAGGATAGATGATAGGATAGGATAGAGGATAGGATAGGATAGGATAGAGGATAGGATAGACGATAGGATAGAGGATAGGATAGGATAGGATAGAGGATAGGATAGGATAGAGGATAGGATAGGATAGAGGATAGAATAGGATAGAGGATAGGATAGGATTGAGGATAGGATAGGATAGAGGATAGAATAGGATAGAGGATAGGATAGGATAGAGGATAGGATAGGATAGAGGATAGGATAGGATAGAGAATAGGATAGAGAATAGGACAGGATAGAGGAGACGATAGAGGATAGCATAGGATAGAGGATAGGATAGGATAGAGGATAGGATTGCATAGAGGATAGGATAGGGGATTGGATAGGATAGAGAATAGGATAGGATAGAGGATAGGATAGGATAGAGGATAGGTTAGGATAGAGATTAGGGTAGGATAGAGGATAGGATAGGATAGAGTATAGGAAATAGCATTGGATAGGATAGAGGATAAGATACGTTAGGGGATAGGATAGGATAGGATAGAGAATGGATACGATAGATGATATTATAGGATAGAGGACAGGATAGGACAGAGGATACGATGTTATAGAGGATAGGATAGGATAGAGGATAGGTTTGCATAGAGGATAGGATAGGGGATTGGATAGGATAGAGAATAGGATAGGATAGAGGATAGGATAGGATTGATAATAGGATAGGATAGAGGATAGGATAAAGGATAGGATAGAGGAGTATATAGGATAGAGGATAGAATATGATAGAGGATACGATATTATAGAGCATAGGATAGGATACAGGATAGGATAGGATAGAGGATAGGATAGGAGAGAGGATAGGATAGTATAGATTATAGGATATAGGATTGGATAGGATAGAGGATAGGATACGATAGAGGATAGGGTAGGATAGCGCAGAAGGATAGGATAGAGTATAAAATAGGATAGAGGACAGGATAGGATAGAGGATAGGATAGGATTGAGGATAGGATAGGATAGAGGATAGGATAGGATAGAGGATAGGATAGGATAGAGGATAGGATAGAGAATAGGACAGGATAGAGGAGACGATAGAGGATAGCATAGGATAGAGGATAGGATAGGATAGAGGATAGGATTGCATAGAGGATAGGATAGGGGATTGGATAGGATAGAGAATAGGATAGGATAGAGGATAGGATATGATAGCGGAAAGGATAGGATAGAGGAAAGGATAGGATAGAGAATAGGATAGGGGATTGGATGGTATAGAGGATAGGATACGATAGAGGATAGGATAGGTTAGAGCATAGGATAGGGGATTGGATAGGATAGAGGATAGGATAGGGTAGAGGATGGGATCGGATAGAGGATAGGATAGGGGATTGGATAGTATAGAGGATAGGATAGGATGGAGGATAGGATAGGATAGAGGATAGGTTAGGATAGAGATTAGGGTAGGATAGAGGATAGGATAGGATAGAGTATAGGAAATAGCATTGGATAGGATAGAGGATAAGATACGTTAGGGGATAGGATAGGATAGGATAGAGAATGGATACGATAGATGATATTATAGGATAGAGGACAGGATAGGACAGAGGATACGATATTATAGAGGATAGGATAGGATAGAGGATAGGTTTGCATAGAGGATAGGATAGGGGATTGGATAGGATAGAGTATAGGATAGGATAGAGGATAGGATAGGATTGATAATAGGATAGGATAGAGGATAGGATAAAGGATAGGATAGAGGAGTATATAGGATAGAGGATAGAATATGATAGAGGATACGATAGTATAGAGGATAGGATAGGATGGAGGATAGGATAGGATAGAGGATAGGTTAGGATAGAGATTAGGGTAGGATAGAGGATAGGATAGGATAGAGTATAGGAAATAGCATTGGATAGGATAGAGGATAAGATACGTTAGGGGATAGGATAGGATAGGATAGAGAATGGATACGATAGATGATATTATAGGATAGAGGACAGGATAGGACAGAGGATACGATATTATAGAGGATAGGATAGGATAGAGGATAGGTTTGCATAGAGGATAGGATAGGGGATTGGATAGGATAGAGTATAGGATAGGATAGAGGATAGGATAGGATTGATAATAGGATAGGATAGAGGATAGGATAAAGGATAGGATAGAGGAGTATATAGGATAGAGGATAGAATATGATAGAGGATACGATATTATAGAGGATAGGATAGGATACAGGATAGGATAGGATAGAGGATAGGATAGTATAGATTATAGGATATAGGATTGGATAGGATAGAGGATAGGATACGATAGAGGATAGGGTAGGATAGCGCAGAAGGATAGGATAGAGTATAGAATAGAATAGAGGACAGGATAGGATAGAGGATAGGATAGGATTGAGGATAGGATAGGATAGAGGATAGGATAGGATAGAGGATAGGATAGGATAGAGGATAGGATAGAGAATAGGACAGGATAGAGGAGACGATAGAGGATAGCATAGGATAGAGGATAGGATAGGATAGAGGATAGGATAAGATAGAGGATAGGATAGGATAGAGGATAGGATAGGATAGAGGATAGGATAAGATAGAGGAAAGGATAGGATAGAGAATAGGATAGGGTAGATGATATCATAGGATACAGGATACGATATTATAGAGGATAGGATAGGATACAGGATAGGATAGGGGATTGGATAGTATAGAGGATAGGATAGGATACAGGATAGGATAGGATAGAGGATAGAATAGGATAGAGGATATGATAGAGAATAGGATAGGATAGAGGATAGGATAGGATAGAGTATAGAATAGGATAGAGGATAGGATAGAGAATAGGATAGGATAGAGGATAGGATAGGATAGAGTATAGAATAGGATAGAGGATAGGATAGGATAGAGGATAGGATAGGATAGAGGATAGGATAGGATAGAGGACAGGATAGGATAGAGGATAGGATAGGATAGAGGATAGGATAGGATAGAGGACAGGCTAGGATGGATTATAGGATAGGATAGAAAATAGGATAGGACAGTGGATAGTATAGGGTAGAGTATAGGATAGGATAGAGGATAGGATAGGATAGGATAGAGGATAGGATAGGATAGAGGACAGGATAGGATGGAGGATAGGATAGGATAGAAAATAGGATAGGACAGAGGATAGGGTAGGATAGAGGATATGATAGGATAGAGGATAGTATAGGATAGAGGATATAGGATATAGGATTGGATAGGATACAGGATAGGATACGATAGAGGATAGGATAGTGTAGGATAGAGAATAGGATAGGATGGTTGCTATTATAATATAGAGTACAGGATAGGATAGAGGACAGGATAGGATAGAGGATACGATATTACAGAGGATAGGATAGGATAGAGGATAGGATAGGAGATTGGATAGGAAAGAGGATAGGAGACGATAGAGGACAGGATAGGATAGGGGACATAATAGGATAGAGGATAGGATAGAATAGAGAATAGGATAGGGTAGATGATATTATAGGATAGAGGATACGATATTATAGAGGATAGGATAGGATAGAGGATACGATACTATAGAGGATAGGATAGAGAATATGATACGGTAGACGATAGGGGATTGGATCGGATACAGGATAGGAGACGGTTAACGATAGGATAGGATAGGACAGAGGATAGGGTAGGATAGAGGATAGGATAGGATAGAGGATAGGATAGGCTGGAGGATAGGATAGGATAGAGGATAGGGTGGGATAGAGGATAGGATAGGATAGCGGATAGGATAGGATAGAGGATAGGACAAGATAGAGGATAGGATAGGATAGAGGATAGGATATTATAGAGGATAGGATAGGATAGAGGATAGGATAGGATAGAGGATAGGATAGGATAGACGATAGGATAGGATAGAGGAAAGGATAGGATAGAGGATATGATAGGATAGGATAGAGGAAAGGATAGGATAGAGGATATGATAGGATAGGATAGAGGATAGGATAGGATAGAGGATAGGATAGGATAGAGGATAGGATAGGATAGAGGATAGGATAGGATAGCGGATAGGATAGGATAGAGGATATGATAGGATAGAGGATAGGATAGGATAGAGGATACGATATTATACAGGAGAGGATCGAATAGAGGATAGGATAGGGGATTTAATAGGATAGAGGATAGGATAGGATAGAGGATAGGAATGGATAGCCGATAGGATAGGATAGAGTATAGAATAGGATAGAGGTTAGGATAGGACTGAGAATAGGATAGGATAGATGATATTATAGGAAAGAGGATAGGATATGATAGAGGATACGATATTATAGAGGATAGGATAGGATAGAGGATCGGATAAGATAGAGGATTGGATAGGATAGGATAGAGGATAGGATAGGATTGAGGATAGGATAGGATAGAGGATAGGATAGGGGATTGGATAGGATAGAGGATAGGAGACGCTAGAGGATAGGATAGGGGATTGTATAGGATAGAGGACAGGAGACGATAGAGAATATAATAGGATAGATGATAGGATAGGATAGAGGATAGGATATTATAGAGGATAGGATAGGATAGAGGATAGGATAGGATAGAGGATAGGATAGGATAGAGGATAGGGTAGGATAGACGATAGGATAGGATAGAGGAAAGGATAGGATAGAGGATATGATAGGATAGAGGATAAGTCAGTCATGGATGATAGGATAGGATAGAGGATAGGATAGGATAGAGGATAGGATAGGATAGGATAGAGGATAGGATAGGATAGAGGATAGGATAGGATAGAGGATAGGATAGGATAGAGGATAGGGTAGGATAGACGATAGGATAGGATAGAGGAAAGGATAGGATAGAGGATATGATAGGATAGGATAGAGGAAAGGATAGGATAGAGGATATGATAGGATAGGATAGAGGATAGGATAGGATAGAGGATAGGATAGGATAGAGGATAGGATAGGATAGAGGATAGGATAGGATAGCGGATAGGATAGGATAGAGGATATGATAGGATAGAGGATAGGATAGGATAGAGGATAGGATAGGATAGAGGATCGGATAGAGGATAGGATAGGATAGGATAGAGGATTTTATAGAGGATAGGATAGAGGATAGGATAGGATACAGGATAGGATAGGATAGAGGATAGGATAGGATACGATAGATGATAGGATAGAGGATAGGATAGGATAGAGGATCTGATAGAGGATAGGATAGGATAGAGGATAGGATAGGATAGTGGATCGGATAGAGGATAGGATGTAATAGAGGATACGATATTATAGAGGATAGGATAGGATAGAGGATCGGATAGAGGATAGGATAGGATAGAGGATTTTATAGAGGATAGGATAGAGGATAGGATAGGATACAGGATAGGATAGGATAGGATACGATAGATGATAGGATAGATGATAGGATAGGATAGAGGATCTGATAGAGGATAGGATAGGATAGAGGATAGGATAGGATAGTGAATCGGATAGAGGATAGGATATAATAGAGGATACGATATTATAGAGGATAGGAAAGGATAGAGGATCGGATAAGATAGAGGATTGGATAGGATAGGATAGAGGATAGGATAGGATAGAGGATAGGATATTATAGAGGATAGGATAGGATAGAGGATAGGATAGGATAGAGGATAGGATAGGATAGAGGATAGGGTAGGATAGACGATAGGATAGGATAGAGGAAAGGATAGGATAGAGGATATGATAGGATAGGATAGAGGAAAGGATAGGATAGAGGATATGATAGGATAGGATAGAGGATAGGATAGGATAGAGGATAGGATAGGATAGAGGATAGGATAGGATAGCGGATAGGATAGGATAGAGGATATGATAGGATAGAGGATAGGATAGGATAGAGGATAGGATAAGATACAGGATAGGATAGGATAGAGGATAGGATAGGATAGAGGATAGGATAGGATACGATAGATGATAGGATAGATGATAGGATAGGATAGAGGATCTGATAGAGGATAGGATAGGATAGAGGATAGGATAGGATACAGGATAGGATAGGATGGAGGATAGGATAGGATAGAGGATAGGATAGGATACGATAGATGATAGGATAGATGATAGGATAGGATAGAGGATCTGATAGAGGATAGGATAGGATAGAGGATAGGATAGGATAGAGGATAGGATAGGATAGAGGATAATATAGGATAGAGGATAGGGTAGAATTGAGGATGGTATAGAGGATAGGAAAGAAGGATAGGATAGGATAGAGGATAGGATAGGATAGAGGATAGGATAGGATAGAGGATAGGATAGGATAGAGGATAGGATAGGATAGAGGATATGATAGGATAGAGGATAGGATAGGATACAGGATAGGATAGGATGGAGGATAGGATAGGATAGAGGATAGGATAGGATACGATAGATGATAGGATAGATGATAGGATAGGATAGAGGATCTGATAGAGGATAGGATAGGATAGAGGATAGGATAGGATAGAGGATAGGGTAGGATAGAGGATAGGATAGGATAGAGGATAGGATAGGATAGAGGATAGGATAGGATAGAGGATAGGATAGGATAGAGGATAGGATAGAATAGAGGATGTTATAGAGGATAGGATAGAGGATAGGATAGGATAGAGGAGAGGATAGGATAGAGGATAGGATAGGATAGAGGATAGGATAGGATAGAGGATAGGATAGGATAGAGGATAGGATAGAATAGAGGATACGATAGCATAGAGGATAGGATAGGATAAAGGATAGGATAGGATACAGGATAGGATAGGGTAGATGATATTATGGGATAGATGATACGATATTATAGAGGATAGGATAGGATAGAGGATAGGGTAGGGGATTGGATAGGTTAGAGGATTGGATAGGATAGTTGATAGAATATGATAGAGGATACGATATTATAGAGGATAGGATAGGACAGAGGATAGGGTAGGGGATAGGGTAGGGGATTGGATAGGAGACGATAGAGGATAGGATAGGATAGAGGATAGGATAGGATAGAGGATAGGATAGGATAGAGGATAGGATAGGATAGAGGATAGGATAGGATAGGATAGAGGATAGGATAGGATAGAGGATAGGATAGGATAGAGGATAGGATAGGATAGAGGATAGGATAGGATAGAGGATAGGATAGGATAGAGGATAGGATAGGATAGAGGATAGGATAGGATAGAGGATAGGATAGGATAGAGGATAGGATAGGATAGAGGATAGGATAGGATAGAGGATAGGATAGGATAGAGGATAGGATAGGATAGAGGATAGGATAGGATAGAGGATAGGATAGGATAGAGGATAGGATAGGGTAGAGGATAGGACAGGATAGAGGATGGGATCGGATAGAGGATAGGATAGGACAGAGGATAGGATAGGATAGAGGATGGGATAGGATAGATGATAGGATAGGATAGAGTATAGGATATAGGATTGAATAGGATGGAGGATAGGATACGTTAGGGGATAGGATAGAATAGGATAGAGAATAGGATAGGATAGATGATATTATAGGATAGAGGACAGGATAGGACAGAGGATACGATATTATAGAGGATAGGATAGGATAGAGGATAGGATAGGGGATTGGATAGGATAGAGGATAGAATATGATAGAGGATAGGATAGGATAGAGGATAGGATAGGGGATTGGATAGGAAAGAGGATAGGAGACGATAGAGGATAGGATAGGATAGGACAGAGGATAGGATAGGATAGAGATTAGGGTAGGATAGAGGATAACATAGGGTAGATTATAGGATATAGGATTGGTTAGGATAGAGGAGAGGATACGTTAGGGGATAGGATAGGATAGGATAGAGAATAGGATAGGATAGAGAACAGGATAGGACAGAGGATACGATATTATAGAGGATAGGATGCGATAGAGGATAGGATAGGATAGAGGATAGGATAGGATAGAGGATAGGATAGGATAGAGGATAGGATAGGATAGAGGATAGGATAGGATAGAGGATAGGATAGGATAGAGGATAGGATAGGATAGAGGATAGGATAGGATAGAGGATAGGATAGGATAGAGGTTAGGATAGGATAGAGGATGGGATAGGATAGAGGATAGGATAGGATAGAGGATAGGATAGGATAGAGGATAGGATAGGATAGAGGATAGGATAGGATAGAGGATAATATAGGATAGAGGATAGGGTAGAATTGAGGATGGTATAGAGGATAGGAAAGAAGGATAGGATAGGATAGAGGATAGGATAGGATAGAGGATCGGATAGAGGATAGGATAGGCTACAGGATGGTATAGAGGATAGGATAGAGGATAGGATAGGATAGAGGATAGGATAGGATAGAGGATAGGATAGGATAGAGGATAGGATAGGATAGAGGATAGGATAGGATAGAGGATACGATAGGATAGAGGATAGGATAGGATAGAGGATAGGATAGGATACAGGATAGGATAGGGTAGATGATATTATGGGATAGATGATACGATATTATAGAGGATAGGATAGGATAGAGGATAGGATAGGGGATTGGATAGGATAGAGGATTGGATAGGATAGTTGATAGAATATGATAGAGGATACGATATTATAGAGGATAGGATAGGATAGAGGATAGGGTAGGGGATTGGATAGGAAAGAGGATAGGAGACGATAGAGGATAGGATAGGATAGAGGATAGGATAGGATAGAGGATAGGATAGGATAGAGGATAGGATAGGATAGAGGATAGGATAGGATAGAGGATAGGATAGGATAGAGGATAGAATAGGATAGAGGATAGGATAGGATTGAGGATAGGATAGGATAGAGGATAGGATAGGATAGAGGATAGGATAGGATAGAGGATAGGATAGGATAGAGAATAGGATAGGGTAGATGATATTATAGGATAGAGGATACGATATTATAGAGGATAGGATAGGATAGAGGATAGGATAGGATAGAGGATAGGATAGGATAGAGGATAGGATAGGATAGAGGATAGGATAGGATAGAGGATAGGATAGGATAGAGGATAGGATAGGATAGAGGGTAGGATAGTATAGATTATAGGATATAGGATTGGATAGGATAGAGGCTAAGATACGTTAGAGGATAGGGTAGGATAGCGCAGAAGGATAGGATAGAGTATAGAATAGGATAGAGGACAGGATAGGATAGAGGATAGGATAGGATTGAGGATAGGATAGGATAGAGGATAGGATAGGGGATTGGACAGTAAGAGGAGAGGATAGGATAGAGGATACGATATTTTAGAGGATAGGATAGGATAGAGGATAGGATCGGATAGAGGATAGGATAGGATAGAGGATAGGATCGGGTAGAGGATAGGATAGGGGATTGGACAGTAAGAGGATAGGATAGGATAGAGGATAGGATAGGTTAGAGGATAGGATAGGGGATGTAATAGGGTAGGGGATAGGATAGGGTAGAGGATAGGATAGGATAGAGGATAGGATAGGGTAGAGGATAGGATAGAGGATGGGATAGGATAGAGGATAGGATAGGATAGAGGATAGGATACAGATTAGGATAGGATAGAGGATAGGATAGGATAGAGGATAGGATAGGATTGAGGATAGGATAGGATAGGATAGAGGATAGAATAGGATAGAGGATAGGATAGGATAGAGGATAGGATAGGATAGAGGATAGGATAGGATAGAGGATAGGATAGAGAATAGGATAGGATAGAGGATAGGATAGGATAGAGTATAGAATAGGATAGAGGATAGGATAGGATAGAGGATAGGATAGGATAGAGGATAGGATAGGATAGAGGATAGGATAGTATAGATTATAGGATATAGGATTGGATAGGATAGAGGATAGGATACGATAGATAATAGGGTAGGATAGCGCAGAAGGATAGGATAGAGTATAGAATAGGATAGAGGACAGGATAGGATAGAGGATAGGATAGGATTGAGGATAGGATAGGATAGAGGATAGGATAGGGAATAGGACAGGATAGAGGAGACGATAGAGGATGGCATAGGATAGAGGATAGGATAGGATAGAGGATAGGATTGCATAGAGGATAGGATAGGGGATTGGATAGGATAGAGAATAGGATAGGATAGAGGATAGGATATGATAGCGGAAAGGATAGGATAGAGGAAAGGATAGGATAGTGAATAGGATAGGGTAGATGATATCATAGGATAGAGGATACGATATTATAGAGGATACGATAGGATAGAGGATAGGATCGGATAGAGGATAGGATAGGATAGAGGATAGGATCGGGTAGAGGATAGGATAGGGGATTGGACAGTAAGAGGATAGGATAGGATAGAGGATACGATATTTTAGAGGATAGGATAGGATAGAGGATAGGATCGGATAGAGGATAGGATAGGATAGAGGATAGGATAGGATAGAGGATAGGATAGGATAGAGGATAGGATAGGGTAGAGGATAGGACAGGATAGAGGATGGGATCGGATAGAGGATAGGATAGGACAGAGGATAGGATAGGATAGAGGATGGGATAGGATAGATGATAGGATAGGATAGAGTATAGGATATAGGATTGGATAGGATGGAGGATAGGATACGTTAGGGGATAGGATAGAATAGGATAGAGAATAGGATAGGATAGATGATATTATAGGATAGAGGACAGGATAGGACAGAGGATACGATATTATAGAGGATAGGATAGGATAGAGGATAGGATAGGGGATTGGATAGGATAGAGGATAGAATATGATAGAGGATAGGATAGGATAGAGGATAGGATAGGGGATTGGATAGGAAAGAGGATAGGAGACGATAGAGGATAGGATAGGATAGGACAGAGGATAGGATAGGATAGAGATTAGGGTAGGATAGAGGATAACATAGGGTAGATTATAGGATATAGGATTGGTTAGGATAGAGGAGAGGATACGTTAGGGGATAGGATAGGATAGGATAGAGAATAGGATAGGATAGAGAACAGGATAGGACAGAGGATACGATATTATAGAGGATAGGATGCGATAGAGGATAGGATAGGATAGAGGATAGGATAGGATAGAGGATAGGATAGGATAGAGGATAGGATAGGATAGAGGATAGGATAGGATAGAGGATAGGATAGGATAGAGGATAGGATAGGATAGAGGATAGGATAGGATAGAGGATAGGATAGGATAGAGGTTAGGATAGGATAGAGGATGGGATAGGATAGAGGATAGGATAGGATAGAGGATAGGATAGGATAGAGGATAGGATAGGATAGAGGATAGGATAGGATAGAGGATAATATAGGATAGAGGATAGGGTAGAATTGAGGATGGTATAGAGGATAGGAAAGAAGGATAGGATAGGATAGAGGATAGGATAGGATAGAGGATCGGATAGAGGATAGGATAGGCTACAGGATGGTATAGAGGATAGGATAGAGGATAGGATAGGATAGAGGATAGGATAGGATAGAGGATAGGATAGGATAGAGGATAGGATAGGATAGAGGATAGGATAGGATAGAGGATACGATAGGATAGAGGATAGGATAGGATAGAGGATAGGATAGGATACAGGATAGGATAGGGTAGATGATATTATGGGATAGATGATACGATATTATAGAGGATAGGATAGGATAGAGGATAGGATAGGGGATTGGATAGGATAGAGGATTGGATAGGATAGTTGATAGAATATGATAGAGGATACGATATTATAGAGGATAGGATAGGATAGAGGATAGGGTAGGGGATTGGATAGGAAAGAGGATAGGAGACGATAGAGGATAGGATAGGATAGAGGATAGGATAGGATAGAGGATAGGATAGGATAGAGGATAGGATAGGATAGAGGATAGGATAGGATAGAGGATAGGATAGGATAGAGGATAGAATAGGATAGAGGATAGGATAGGATTGAGGATAGGATAGGATAGAGGATAGGATAGGATAGAGGATAGGATAGGATAGAGGATAGGATAGGATAGAGAATAGGATAGGGTAGATGATATTATAGGATAGAGGATACGATATTATAGAGGATAGGATAGGATAGAGGATAGGATAGGATAGAGGATAGGATAGGATAGAGGATAGGATAGGATAGAGGATAGGATAGGATAGAGGATAGGATAGGATAGAGGATAGGATAGGATAGAGGGTAGGATAGTATAGATTATAGGATATAGGATTGGATAGGATAGAGGCTAAGATACGTTAGAGGATAGGGTAGGATAGCGCAGAAGGATAGGATAGAGTATAGAATAGGATAGAGGACAGGATAGGATAGAGGATAGGATAGGATTGAGGATAGGATAGGATAGAGGATAGGATAGGGGATTGGACAGTAAGAGGAGAGGATAGGATAGAGGATACGATATTTTAGAGGATAGGATAGGATAGAGGATAGGATCGGATAGAGGATAGGATAGGATAGAGGATAGGATCGGGTAGAGGATAGGATAGGGGATTGGACAGTAAGAGGATAGGATAGGATAGAGGATAGGATAGGTTAGAGGATAGGATAGGGGATGTAATAGGGTAGGGGATAGGATAGGGTAGAGGATAGGATAGGATAGAGGATAGGATAGGTTAGAGGATAGGATAGAGGATGGGATAGGATAGAGGATAGGATAGGATAGAGGATAGGATACAGATTAGGATAGGATAGAGGATAGGATAGGATAGAGGATAGGATAGGATTGAGGATAGGATAGGATAGGATAGAGGATAGAATAGGATAGAGGATAGGATAGGATAGAGGATAGGATAGGATAGAGGATAGGATAGGATAGAGGATAGGATAGAGAATAGGATAGGATAGAGGATAGGATAGGATAGAGTATAGAATAGGATAGAGGATAGGATAGGATAGAGGATAGGATAGGATAGAGGATAGGATAGGATAGAGGATAGGATAGTATAGATTATAGGATATAGGATTGGATAGGATAGAGGATAGGATACGATAGATAATAGGGTAGGATAGCGCAGAAGGATAGGATAGAGTATAGAATAGGATAGAGGACAGGATAGGATAGAGGATAGGATAGGATTGAGGATAGGATAGGATAGAGGATAGGATAGGGAATAGGACAGGATAGAGGAGACGATAGAGGATGGCATAGGATAGAGGATAGGATAGGATAGAGGATAGGATTGCATAGAGGATAGGATAGGGGATTGGATAGGATAGAGAATAGGATAGGATAGAGGATAGGATATGATAGCGGAAAGGATAGGATAGAGGAAAGGATAGGATAGTGAATAGGATAGGGTAGATGATATCATAGGATAGAGGATACGATATTATAGAGGATACGATAGGATAGAGGATAGGATCGGATAGAGGATAGGATAGGATAGAGGATAGGATCGGGTAGAGGATAGGATAGGGGATTGGACAGTAAGAGGATAGGATAGGATAGAGGATACGATATTTTAGAGGATAGGATAGGATAGAGGATAGGATCGGATAGAGGATAGGATAGGATAGAGGATAGGATCGGGTAGAGGATAGGATAGGGGATTGGACAGTAAGAGGATAGGATAGGATAGAGGATAGGATAGGTTAGAGGATAGGATAGGGGATGTAATAGGGTAGGGGATAGGATAGGGTAGAGGATAGGATAGGATAGAGGATAGGATAGGTTAGAGGATAGGATAGAGGATGGGATAGGATAGAGGATAGGATAGGATAGAGGATAGGATAGAGATTAGGATAGGATAGAAGATAGGATAGGATAGAGGATAGGATAGGATTGAGGATAGGATAGGATAGGATAGAGGATAGAATAGGATAGAGGATAGGATAGGATAGAGGATAGGATAGGATAGACGATAGGATCGGATAGAGGATAGGATAGGATAGAGGATAGGATCGGGTAGAGGATAGGATAGGGGATTGGACAGTAAGAGGATAGGATAGGATAGAGGATAGGATAGGTTAGAGGATGGGGACCGAGGGGATATGGGCTTAGTAGTGGTGACTCGGATCCACTACTAGGTATGCCACAGTGGTGGCGGTCATATCCCTAAAATCCTCTACGCTCCACCTCCTCGTGGTGGTCCCTGGGAACACACATAGTTGTGTGTTGCTAACGGAGCGAGGGGTATTCCGCGGAAAGTAGTCCCAATGATGTATGAGGCGATGCCGGCGGGATCTTCGGATCCTGGCAGGGCCTCCCTTGCCGGTAAGGCTCACACGGAGGGATAAAAAACCGCGGAATGGGTCCTGCGATAACGACCGGGGAGGTCGCCGCAGGGCCCTTGCCGTAAACCGGTGGTCATGTTTTACCGGAACGGTGGTCTTGCCTTAATCGGCCGGGCCGCGAGGATGATAACCTCTATAAAAATCCCTAATGCCCTAAGCTTAGGTGCGCGGTGAGAGGGTACGCCCTGGCTACAGGGCGCGGCTGGTGGGGTACATCAGCCACTAGCGCACCATCTCTGGATACCTGGCGAACTCCAGTTGAAATTAGCCTTACCCGGGCAAGGAGGCTCTGCCCGGGCGGACGTGTTTTTTCCTGCCAATCTCGTGGGACCAGATATGGAATCGTATAATAAAAACCTTGATGTTGTGGGGGAGGCTGCCGATACGGCAGCAGCTGCGGCGGGGGAAGAGACGGCAGCGGTCACTGACGGGGAGGGGATGGCAACGATTACTGCCGGGGAGGACGCGGTCGTGGTCATCGCGGACGAGGACTCGGATGGGGATGAAACAATCATCTCCATCTCGAGCTCCGTCGGCTCGATCGTGACGCGCGGGGGCGCGGAGAAGCGGGGCGCGACATCTGGGGTCTCTGACCCCAAGCGTGCCCGGTTAGAGGGGGGGCAGCACACCCGCGGCGGGTCGGTGTCGCGGACGGACCCCGGGGAGGGCTCGTCGGGGACGCCCACCATGGATCTGGCCCTCGGCGGCCGCGCCGAGAGGAGTCAGACGAGGAGGGTGGATGACCTCATCGAGCTGGGTGGGAGGATGCCGACAGCGCAGCTAGTAGGGGAGGTGGAGGAGGCGATGTTGAGGGTGGAGAGAGTCTCCACCGTCTCAAAGGGCCTCAAGGGGGACCTGGCTAAAGACTTGCGGGATTGTTCTGCAGTCGCCAGGGCCCACTGCACCACCTTGATGCAGCGGTGCTTTACCGGGATGGCGTGGCAGGGTAGCCAGGAGGTGGCCCGCCTCCGCGAGCAGAACGCGGCCCTCGCGAAGGAGGCGGGTGACCTCCGGGCGAGGCTCCGGTCAATGGAGGCCGGGCGGCGGGCGAACACCGACAGCGGTCGCCGGGCGGGACATGCGCCAATAGGGGAAGCGCCCCCCGCCTCCTCGACAGCGGGGGTCCGTACGCGGGGGATGGAGGCGATGGGACCGTCGGGGGAGGGAGCGGGAGTTTTGGACTCCGAAGCCCTGCTTCTCCGGGTCGGCGCGCTGATAACGGCCAGGAACCGGGAGCTAGAGGCCCGGATGGAGGAGCGGTTCCGGACGATTCTGGCCGGTTTGGCCCCGGCCCTCCGGGCGGAGGGTAAATCGGCGCGCGAGGCGACGCCGGTGGCTTCTCTGCCGGCGACGTCTGTCACCAAGGGGACTGGACCGGTGGTCGTGTCCAACGTGAGGGTGGTGCCCCCCGTTATCATTCCGCCACCGGTCGTCCCGGCCTCGTGGATGGAGGTGACGAGCAAGGCGGCGAAGAGGGCCAAGAAGAAGATGGCCGAGGCAGCTGCCGCCGCTTCACGGCTGCAGGCTGCGTGGGAGCCGAGGGCGGCGGGCGGCGCACGAGTGCAGGGCGGCGCGAGCGCGGCGAAGCCCGCCGCCGGGAGGGACGGTGGCCTGGGACGCACCCCCAGAACGGGAGCAGTGGCCATCACCATCCCCGAGAGCTGCAAGCTCACTTATTCGGAGGTGATGGCCAGGGCAAAAGAGAGGGTGGACCTCAAGGCTATCGGGATCGAGTCGGGGGTGCTTCCCAGGCGGTCGAAAACCGGCGGGATCCTCCTGGAGGTCAGGGGCACGGGGTGCCAGGAGAAGGCACGGGCCCTCTCCGGGAGGATCGCCGAGGCGCTTGGGGGGACCGGGGTTAAGGTCTCCCAGGCGGTCAAGCGCGGCGAGGTGCGCGTGGCGGGCCTGGACGACTCGGTGTCGCCCGGGGACGTAGCGGCGGCGCTGGCGGCGGCGGGGGGGTGTTCCGCGGCGGAGTTCCGGGTCGGCGAGATCCGCAGACCCGCCTCGGAGCAGGCGCTGGGCTCCTGTTGGGCCCAGGGCCCCCTCGCGGCCGTCAAGAAAGTGTTGGCGGGAGGCCGGCTGCTGGTCGGCTGGTCCTCGGCCCGCGTCGAGGCGCTGAGGGAGCGGCCCCTCCAATGCTTCCGTTGTTTGGAGACGGGGCACACGCGGGCGACATGCAAGAGCGCGGTCGACAGAGGCGCGATGTGCTACCGCTGCGGGGCGGCGGAGCACCGGGCTTCGGCCTGTAAGGCCGCCCCCAGGTGTCCGCTCTGCGCGGACCTGGGGAGACCATCGGGCCATAGATTCGGGGCCAAAGCGTGTGCCCCGGCTCCCAAGAGGGGCCGCGCGGCGACGAAAGAGAAGGGCGCGTCTGGGGCTGCATCCGCGCAGCGGCCGCAGACGGCGCCGGGGGCCCGGACCTCCCAGGGAGGGGACTCTGCAGAGCCCATGTTAGAGTAGGTACTTTTAATCCTACTCCGGTTCTGCAGGCGAACCTCAACCACTCGCGCGCGGCACAGGACCTGTTTGTCCAAGCCGTGCGCGAGTGGGGGGCTGGGCTGGCAGTTGCGGCGGAGCCGTACGCAATCCCCGAACACCCCTTCTGGGTGGGGGACGAGATCGGCTCCGTAGTAATAGTGGCGGGAAGCCGCCCCGGGTCCCCGTCGGTCTCCCTTCTGGAGCGGGGCGAGGGATTCGTGGCGGTGCAATGGGGGGACATCGCGGTTGTCGGGATCTACATCTCGCCGAGCTGTGGCCTCGATCAATTTCGGGGGTTCCTGGGCGGGCTGAACAGCTGCATCGCGCGGTGCAGCGCCCGCCCGGTTCTCGTTTTGGGAGACTTCAATGCCCACGCGGTATCGTGGGGGAGTCCCAGGACGACCACTAGGGGTAGCGAGGTGTTAACCTGGGCGGCCGGCCTGGATCTCCGGTTGATTAACCGGGGATCCACGCCGACGTGCGTGCGTCCGCAGGGGGTCTCGATTGTCGACCTGACATGGGGGACTCCCTCGGCCGTGCGCCGGGTGTCGGGATGGAGGGTGGCCGAGGAGATAGAGATTGCGTCAGACCATACGCCCATCGTCATGGACGTGTGGCCCACCCTCCACGCGCGGGATTCCCGGCCGGGCCGGGGGGACCGACGGCCGCGATGGGCCTTGAAGCGGCTGGACGCGGACGCGTTCGGGGCCGCGGTAGCCGCGGCGACATGGACGGGGCCGGCCCTGTCCGAGCTGGCGCCTGCGCAAGGGGCGAGGCGGCTGCGGGAGGTAATGACGGCGGTGTGCGACACCGCCATGCCCCGCAGCCGGTTCGCCCCCAGGAGGGCGGCGTACTGGTGGTCCGCCGGCATTGCGGAGCTCCGGCGTGCCTGCAATGCCGCGCGGCGTCGGTACGGCCGAGCGCGTAGGAGGCGCGACGACGAGGAGGCGACGGCGAGGCTCGGCGGGGAGTACCGAGCCGCGCTCGGGGTTCTCCGCAGGGCTATCGCGCGGGCCAAGGCCGACGCGTGGTCGGAGCTCGTCGGCACGGTGGACTCCGATCCATGGGGGCGCCCGTACAAGCTTGTCATGAACAAGCTGCGCGCGTGGGCGCCTCCGGTGACGGAGTCGATGGACCCCCACCTGCTCGAGGGAGTGGTGGCGTCCCTCTTCCCGCGAGAGGGGGGACAACTGCGCCGCTCCCATTGGGAACAGGAGCCTCTCTCCTGGTCCGCAGAGTGGGAGGTGTCGGCCGGCGAGCTGGGTGAGGCGATGGCCAGGGCGCGGCGGGTGGGCCGCAAGGCCCCGGGCCCGGACGGGGTGCCGGGCCGCGCGTTGGTCTTGGCCCTGGAGGGGGGACTCGCCGCCGAACTCCGGCAGCTGTATAACGGCTGTCTGAGGGAGGGGGTGTTCCCCACGGAGTGGAAGTCGGGCAGGTTGGTCCTCCTTCCGAAGGGGGGCAAGTCCCGGGACTCGCCCTCAGGGTACCGGCCAATTTGTCTGCTGGACGAGGCGGGGAAGTTGTTCGAGCGCGTACTCGTTGGACGCCTCGTCCGGCACCTGTCGGCGGGAGGGGTCCCCGATCTGAGCGGGGTTCAATTCGGCTTCCGGGAGGGTCTCTCCACCGTCCACTCGGAGGCCTGTACGAGGGGGGGCGGTGTTGCGTTGGCGATATCCTTGGATATCGCTAACGCGTTCAACACCGTCCCCTGGGATCGGATAATGGAGGCCCTGGTCTTCCACCGGGTGCCTCTGTATCTCAGAAGGGTGATCGGGAGCTATCTCTCCGACAGGGGTATAGAGTATCCCGGCCGGTACGGGATGGTGCGCAGGGGCGTCGTGCGCGGGGTTCCGCAGGGCTCGGTGTTGGGCCCGTTGCTGTGGAATCTTGCGTACGATCGCGTCCTGCGGGAGGAGATGCCTCCCGGGGTCAGCCTGACGTGTTACGCCGACGACACGCTGGTATTGGCCACCGGGAGGTATGCGAAGGAGGCCATCTGCCTGGCGGAGCGCGGCGCGTGGCGCGCGGTGCGCGCGATCCGGTCGCTGGGCCTAGAGGTGTCCGTCGAGAAAACCAGGGCCATGTGGTTTCTCCGCTCGGCCCGGTTGGCGGCGCCTCCCCAGTGCTGGATCTGCGTGGGGGAGGGGATGGTCAAGGTCGGGTCCCAGATGCGGTACCTGGGACTCGAGCTTGACGGCCGGTGGCGTTTTGACCGCCACCTTGAGTCGCTGGCGCCCCGGGCGGAGAGGGCGACCGCTGCGCTCGGTCGTCTTCTCCCGAATCTCGGGGGACCCTGTGGACGGGTGCGTCGTCTGTTCGCGGTGGTGGTGCGAGTTTTGGTCCTGTACGGAGCCCCTGTGTGGGCGCGCGATGTCTTGGCTAGGGGGCGCAGTGGCGGCACACGGTCGCTGCTGCGTCGCATCGAGCGCAGGCTGGCCATAGGCATCGTGCGGGGGTACCGCACCATTTCATACGCGACGGCGATGGTGATGTCGGGGCTGATCCCCCTCGAGCTGGAGGCCCGCGTGTTGGCGGATGTGCATACGCACTCCAGGGAACTCCGGCTCCGGGGGGTGGCCCCGGATCAGGCGCGGCTCATGGTGGATGAGCTCAGGCGACATGCTCGGCGGCACGCAGCCCGGGAGTGGCGCGATAGCCTTCCCGGGACGAGGGAGGGCGAGAGGCGGGCCGTTCGGGCCATCCTCCCGGTGTTCGATCAATGGAACAGGGGATGGATGGGGCATAGGGTCTCCTACCGTGTGACGCAGGTGATGAGCGGGCACGGGTGCTTCGGCGACTACCTGTGTCGCATCGGGAGGGAGACCGAGGAGGCGTGTCACCACTGCGGCGAGCCGCGGGACACGGCGCAACACACTCTGGAGGAGTGTCCGGCATGGGGGGGAGAGCGCCGTGCCCTGCGGCGCGCGGTGGGCCACGACCTCTCGCTCCCGGCTGTCGTCGCTGCGGCAGCCGGTGGCGAGGAGGCGTGGAGGGGGTTCGCTTCCTTCTGCGAGCGGGTTATGCTGCGGAAGGAGGCTGCGGAACGGGATCGGGAGCGTAATCACGATCCCGGCCGAAGGGGGGGGAGGCGGCGCAGGGTACGCCCCGGGGGCGTACCCCCGTTGCGACGCCTCTGACGCGAGCGGGGACGCCCTTGATGATCTCGAGACGGGGGATCGGATATCCCCTTACACTCGGTCACCAACGGCGTCCCCGGAGGCCGCCGGGCATCTCGAGCGGGGGCTCGGATGCTCATCGGGCGGCCTAACAGGGGGGAAGGCGCCACGTCGTCCGTTGCGTGGTGCCTTCGGATAGAGTAGGTACGGGAGGGGGCCGCGTCCCCCCTGGGTGGTATGCTAAGGCGGGGGCACACCGGATTGACATGCGCGCGCAGAGCACGGGTGCCCCCAGGAGTCTAGGGACGGACGGGGAGGAGTTAGTGGGTATACTCGGCGTTGCACCAACCAGCCGAGGAGTCCCACATAACCCGGACCACCCCCCCCCGGGGGGGTTCGGGTATCCGTAACGAGATTACCTCCTCGGAAAAAAAAAAAAAAAAAAAAAAAAATAGGATAGGTTAGAGGATAGGATAGGGGATGTAATAGGGTAGGGGATAGGATAGGGTAGAGGATAGGATAGGATAGAGGATAGG
The DNA here is from genome assembly GCF_050948215.1 of Halictus rubicundus. Lineage (NCBI taxonomy): Eukaryota > Metazoa > Arthropoda > Insecta > Hymenoptera > Halictidae > Halictus > Halictus rubicundus. Next base: position 195,515 of record NW_027488792.1, read on the forward strand.
ATAGGTTAAAGGATAGGATAGAGGATGGGATAGGATAGAGGATAGGATAGGATAGAGGATAGGATAGAGATTAGGATAGGATAGAGGATAGGATAGGATAGAGGATAGGATAGGATTGAGGATAGGATAGGATAGGATAGAGGATAGAATAGGATAGAGGATAGGATAGGATAGAGGATAGGATAGGATAGAGGATAGGATAGGATAGAGGATAGGATAGGATAGAGGATAGGATAGAGAATAGGATAGGATAGAGGATAGGATAGGATAGAGTATAGAATAGGATAGAGGATAGGATAGGATAGAGGATAGGATAGGATAGAGGATAGGATAGGATAGAGGATAGGATAGTATAGATTATAGGATATAGGATTGGACAGGATAGAGGAGACGATAGAGGATAGCATAGGATAGAGGATAGGATAGGATAGAGGATAGGATTGCATAGAGGATAGGATAGGGGATTGGATAGGATAGAGAATAGGATTGGATAGAGGATAGGATATGATAGCGGAAAGGATAGGATAGAGGAAAGGATAGGATAGTGAATAGGATAGGGTAGATGATATCATAGGATAGAGGATACGATAGGATAGAGGATAATAGGATAGAGGATAGGATAGGATAGAGGATAGGATATTATAGAGGATAGGATAGGATAGAGGATAGGATCGGATAGAGGATAGGATAGGGGATTGGATAGTAAGAGGATAGGATAGGATAGAGGATAGGATAGGTTAGAGGATAGGATAGGGGATGTAATAGGGTAGGGGATAGGATAGGGTAGAGGATAGGATAGGATAGAGGATAGGATAGGATAGAGGATAGGATAGAGATTAGGATAGGATAGAGGATAGGATAGGATAGGATAGAGGACAGGATAGGATAGAGGATAGGATAGAGAATAGGATAGGTTAAAGGATAGGATAGAGGATGGGATAGGATAGAGGATAGGATAGGATAGAGGATAGGATAGAGATTAGGATAGGATAGAGGATAGGATAGGATAGAGGATAGGATAGGATTGAGGATAGGATAGGATAGGATAGAGGATAGAATAGGATAGAGGATAGGATAGGATAGAGGATAGGATAGGATAGAGGATAGGATAGGATAGAGGATAGGATAGGATAGAGGATAGGATAGAGAATAGGATAGGATAGAGGATAGGATAGGATAGAGTATAGAATAGGATAGAGGATAGGATAGGATAGAGGATAGGATAGGATAGAGGATAGGATAGGATAGAGGATAGGATAGTATAGATTATAGGATATAGGATTGGACAGGATAGAGGAGACGATAGAGGATAGCATAGGATAGAGGATAGGATAGGATAGAGGATAGGATTGCATAGAGGATAGGATAGGGGATTGGATAGGATAGAGAATAGGATTGGATAGAGGATAGGATATGATAGCGGAAAGGATAGGATAGAGGAAAGGATAGGATAGTGAATAGGATAGGGTAGATGATATCATAGGATAGAGGATACGATAGGATAGAGGATAATAGGATAGAGGATAGGATAGGATAGAGGATAGGATAGGATAGAGGATAGGATAGGATAGAGGATAGGATAAGATAGAGGATAGGATAGGATAGAGAATAGGATAGGGTAGATGATATTATAGGATAGAGGATACGATATTATAGAGGATAGGATAGGATAGAGGATAGGATCGGATAGAGGATAGGATAGGGGATTGGATAGTAAGAGGATAGGATAGGATAGAGGATAGGATAGGTTAGAGGATAGGATAGGGGATGTAATAGGGTAGGGGATAGGATAGGGTAGAGGATAGGATAGGATAGAGGATAGGATAGGATAGAGGATAGGATAGAGATTAGGATAGGATAGAGGATAGGATAGGATAGGATAGAGGACAGGATAGGATAGAGGATAGGATAGAGAATAGGATAGGATAGAGGATAGGATAGGATAGAGTATAGAATAGGATAGAGGATAGGATAGGATAGAGGATAGGATAGGATAGAGGATAGGATAGGGGATTGGATAGGAAAGAGGATAGGAGACGATAGAGGATAGGATAGGATAGGACAGAGGATAGGATAGGATAGAGATTAGGGTAGGATAGAGGATAGAATAGGGTAGAATATAGGATAAAGGATTGGTTAGGATAGAGGAGAGGATACGTTAGGGGATAGGATAGGATAGGATAGAGAATAGGATAGGATAAAGGACAGGATAGGACAGAGGATACGATATTATAGAGGATAGGATAGGATAGAGGATAGGATAGGATAGAGGATGGGATTGGATAGAGGATAGGATAGGATAGGGGATAGGATAGGATAGAGGATAGGATAGGGTAGATGATATTATAGGATAGAGGATACGATATTATAGAGGATAGGATAGGATAGAGGATAGGATCGGATAGAGGATAGGATAGGGGATTGGATAGTAAGAGGATAGGATAGGATAGAGGATAGGATAGGTTAGAGGATAGGATAGGGGATGTAATAGGGTAGGGGATAGGATAGGGTAGAGGATAGGATAGGATAGAGGATAGGATAGGATAGAGGATAGGATAGAGATTAGGATAGGATAGAGGATAGGATAGGATAGGATAGAGGACAGGATAGGATAGAGGATAGGATAGAGAATAGGATAGGTTAAAGGATAGGATAGAGGATGGGATAGGATAGAGGATAGGATAGGATAGAGGATAGGATAGAGATTAGGATAGGATAGAGGATAGGATAGGATAGAGGATAGGATAGGATTGAGGATAGGATAGGATAGGATAGAGGATAGAATAGGATAGAGGATAGGATAGGATAGAGGATACGATAGGATAGAGGATAGGATAGGATAGAGGATAGGATAGGATAGAGGATAGGATAGAGAATAGGATAGTATAGAGGATAGGATAGGATAGAGTATAGAATAGGATAGAGGATAGGATAGGATAGAGGATAGGATAGGATAGAGGATAGGATAGGATAGAGGATAGGATAGTATAGATTATAGGATATAGGATTGGACAGGATAGAGGAGACGATAGAGGATAGCATAGGATAGAGGATAGGATAGGATAGAGGATAGGATTGCATAGAGGATAGGATAGGGGATTGGATAGGATAGAGAATAGGATTGGATAGAGGATAGGATATGATAGCGGAAAGGATAGGATAGAGGAAAGGATAGGATAGTGAATAGGATAGGGTAGATGATATCATAGGATAGAGGATACGATAGGATAGAGGATAATAGGATAGAGGATAGGATAGGATAGAGGATAGGATAGGATAGAGGATAGGATAGGATAGAGGATAGGATAAGATAGAGGATAGGATAGGATAGAGAATAGGATAGGGTAGATGATATTATAGGATATAGGATACGATATTATAGAGGATAGGATAGGATAGAGGATAGGATCGGATAGAGGATAGGATAGGGGATTGGATAGTAAGAGGATAGGATAGGATAGAGGATAGGATAGGTTAGAGGATAGGATAGGGGATGTAATAGGGTAGGGGATAGGATAGGGTAGAGGATAGGATAGGATAGAGGATAGGATAGGATAGAGGATAGGATAGAGATTAGGATAGGATAGAGGATAGGATAGGATAGGATAGAGGACAGGATAGGATAGAGGATAGGATAGAGAATAGGATAGGATAGAGGATAGGATAGGATAGAGTATAGAATAGGATAGAGGATAGGATAGGATAGAGGATAGGATAGGATAGAGGATAGGATAGGGGATTGGATAGGAAAGAGGATAGGAGACGATAGAGGATAGGATAGGATAGGACAGAGGATAGGATAGGATAGAGATTAGGGTAGGATAGAGGATAGAATAGGGTAGAATATAGGATAAAGGATTGGTTAGGATAGAGGAGAGGATACGTTAGGGGATAGGATAGGATAGGATAGAGAATAGGATAGGATAAAGGACAGGATAGGACAGAGGATACGATATTATAGAGGATAGGATAGGATAGAGGATAGGATAGGATAGAGGATGGGATTGGATAGAGGATAGGATAGGATAGGGGATAGGATAGGATAGAGGATAGGATAGGATAGATGATAGGATAGGATAGAGGATAGGATAGGATAGAGGATAGGATAGGATAGAGGATAGGATAGGCGATAGGATAGAGGATAGGATAGGATAGGATAGAGGATAGGATAGGATAGAGGATAGGATAGGATAGAGGATAGAATAGGATAGAGGATAGGATAGGATAGAGGATAGGATAGGATAGAGAATAGGATAGGGTAGATGATATTATAGGATAGAGGATACGATATTTTAGAGGATAGGATAGGATAGAGGATAGGATCGGATAGAGGATAGGATAGGATAGAGGATAAGATCGGGTAGAGGATAGGATAGGGGATTGGACAGTAAGAGGATAGGATAGGATAGAGGATAGGATAGGTTAGAGGATAGGATAGGGGATGTAATAGGGTAGGGGATAGGATAGGGTAGAGGATAGGATAGGATAGAGGATAGGATAGGTTAGAGGATAGGATAGAGGATGGGATAGGATAGAGGATAGGATAGGATAGAGGATAGGATAGAGATTAGGATAGGATAGAGGATAGGATAGGATAGAGGATAGGATAGGATTGAGGATAGGATAGGATATCATAGAGGATAGAATAGGATAGAGGATAGGATAGGATAGAGGATAGGATAGGATAGAGGATAGGATAGGATAGAGGATAGGATAGAGAATAGGATAGGATAGAGTATAGAATAGGATAGAGGATAGGATAGGATAGAGGATAGGATAGGATAGAGGATAGGATAGGATAGAGGATAGGATAGTATAGATTATAGGATATAGGATTGGACAGGATAGAGGAGACGATAGAGGATAGCATAGGATAGAGGATAGGATAGGATAGAGGATAGGATTGCATAGAGGATAGGATAGGGGATTGGATAGGATAGAGAATAGGATTGGATAGAGGATAGGATATGATAGCGGAAAGGATAGGATAGAGGAAAGGATAGGATAGTGAATAGGATAGGGTAGATGATATCATAGGATAGAGGATACGATAGGATAGAGGATAATAGGATAGAGGATAGGATAGGATAGAGGATAGGATAGGATAGAGGATAGGATAGGATAGTGAATAGGATAGGGTAGATGATATCATAGGATAGAGGATACGATAGGATAGAGGATAATAGGATAGAGGATAGGATAGGATAGAGGATAGGATAGGATAGAGGATAGGATAGGATAGAGGATAGGATAAGATAGAGGATAGGATAGGATAGAGAATAGGATAGGGTAGATGATATTATAGGATAGAGGATACGATATTATAGAGGATAGGATAGGATAGAGGATAGGATCGGATAGAGGATAGGATAGGGGATTGGATAGTAAGAGGATAGGATAGGATAGAGGATAGGATAGGTTAGAGGATAGGATAGGGGATGTAATAGGGTAGGGGATAGGATAGGGTAGAGGATAGGATAGGATAGAGGATAGGATAGGATAGAGGATAGGATAGAGATTAGGATAGGATAGAGGATAGGATAGGATAGGATAGAGGACAGGATAGGATAGAGGATAGGATAGAGAATAGGATAGGTTAAAGGATAGGATAGAGGATGGGATAGGATAGAGGATAGGATAGGATAGAGGATAGGATAGAGATTAGGATAGGATAGAGGATAGGATAGGATAGAGGATAGGATAGGATTGAGGATAGGATAGGATAGGATAGAGGATAGAATAGGATAGAGGATAGGATAGGATAGAGGATAGGATAGGATAGAGGATAGGATAGGATAGAGGATAGGATAGGATAGAGGATAGGATAGAGAATAGGATAGGATAGAGGATAGGATAGGATAGAGTATAGAATAGGATAGAGGATAGGATAGGATAGAGGATAGGATAGGATAGAGGATAGGATAGGATAGAGGATAGGATAGTATAGATTATAGGATATAGGATTGGACAGGATAGAGGAGACGATAGAGGATAGCATAGGATAGAGGATAGGATAGGATAGAGGATAGGATTGCATAGAGGATAGGATAGGATAGAGGATAGGATAGAGAATAGGATAGGATAGAGTATAGAATAGGATAGAGGATAGGATAGGATAGAGGATAGGATAGGATAGAGGATAGGATAGGATAGAGGATAGGATAGTATAGATTATAGGATATAGGATTGGACAGGATAGAGGAGACGATAGAGGATAGCATAGGATAGAGGATAGGATAGGATAGAGGATAGGATTGCATAGAGGATAGGATAGGGGATTGGATAGGATAGAGAATAGGATTGGATAGAGGATAGGATATGATAGCGGAAAGGATAGGATAGAGGAAAGGATAGGATAGTGAATAGGATAGGGTAGATGATATCATAGGATAGAGGATACGATAGGATAGAGGATAATAGGATAGAGGATAGGATAGGATAGAGGATAGGATAGGATAGAGGATAGGATAGGATAGTGAATAGGATAGGGTAGATGATATCATAGGATAGAGGATACGATAGGATAGAGGATAATAGGATAGAGGATAGGATAGGATAGAGGATAGGATAGGATAGAGGATAGGATAGGATAGAGGATAGGATAAGATAGAGGATAGGATAGGATAGAGAATAGGATAGGGTAGATGATATTATAGGATAGAGGATACGATATTATAGAGGATAGGATAGGATAGAGGATAGGATCGGATAGAGGATAGGATAGGGGATTGGATAGTAAGAGGATAGGATAGGATAGAGGATAGGATAGGTTAGAGGATAGGATAGGGGATGTAATAGGGTAGGGGATAGGATAGGGTAGAGGATAGGATAGGATAGAGGATAGGATAGGATAGAGGATAGGATAGAGATTAGGATAGGATAGAGGATAGGATAGGATAGGATAGAGGACAGGATAGGATAGAGGATAGGATAGAGAATAGGATAGGTTAAAGGATAGGATAGAGGATGGGATAGGATAGAGGATAGGATAGGATAGAGGATAGGATAGAGATTAGGATAGGATAGGATAGAGGATAGGATAGGATAGAGGATAGGATAGTATAGATTATAGGATATAGGATTGGACAGGATAGAGGAGACGATAGAGGATAGCATAGGATAGAGGATAGGATAGGATAGAGGATAGGATTGCATAGAGGATAGGATAGGGGATTGGATAGGATAGAGAATAGGATTGGATAGAGGATAGGATATGATAGCGGAAAGGATAGGATAGAGGAAAGGATAGGATAGTGAATAGGATAGGGTAGATGATATCATAGGATAGAGGATACGATAGGATAGAGGATAATAGGATAGAGGATAGGATAGGATAGAGGATAGGATAGGATAGAGGATAGGATAGGATAGAGGATAGGATAAGATAGAGGATAGGATAGGATAGAGAATAGGATAGGGTAGATGATATTATAGGATAGAGGATACGATATTATAGAGGATAGGATAGGATAGAGGATAGGATCGGATAGAGGATAGGATAGGGGATTGGATAGTAAGAGGATAGGATAGGATAGAGGATAGGATAGGTTAGAGGATAGGATAGGGGATGTAATAGGGTAGGGGATAGGATAGGGTAGAGGATAGGATAGGATAGAGGATAGGATAGGATAGAGGATAGGATAGAGATTAGGATAGGATAGAGGATAGGATAGGATAGGATAGAGGACAGGATAGGATAGAGGATAGGATAGAGAATAGGATAGGATAGAGGATAGGATAGGATAGAGTATAGAATAGGATAGAGGATAGGATAGGATAGAGGATAGGATAGGATAGAGGATAGGATAGGGGATTGGATAGGAAAGAGGATAGGAGACGATAGAGGATAGGATAGGATAGGACAGAGGATAGGATAGGATAGAGATTAGGGTAGGATAGAGGATAGAATAGGGTAGAATATAGGATAAAGGATTGGTTAGGATAGAGGAGAGGATACGTTAGGGGATAGGATAGGATAGGATAGAGAATAGGATAGGATAAAGGACAGGATAGGACAGAGGATACGATATTATAGAGGATAGGATAGGATAGAGGATAGGATAGGATAGAGGATGGGATTGGATAGAGGATAGGATAGGATAGGGGATAGGATAGGATAGAGGATAGGATAGGATAGATGATAGGATAGGATAGAGGATAGGATAGGATAGAGGATAGGATAGGATAGAGGATAGGATAGGCGATAGGATAGAGGATAGGATAGGATAGGATAGAGGATAGGATAGGATAGGATAGAGGATAGGATAGGATAGAGGATAGAATAGGATAGAGGATAGGATAGGATTGAGGATAGGATAGGATAGAGGATAGGATAGGATAGAGGATAGGATAGGATAGAGGATAGGATAGGATATCATAGAGGATAGAATAGGATAGAGGATAGGATAGGATAGAGGATAGGATAGGATAGAGGATAGGATAGGATAGAGGATAGGATAGTATAGATTATAGGATATAGGATTGGATAGGATAGAGGATAGGATACGATAGAGGATAGGGTAGGATAGCGCAGAAGGATAGGATAGAGTATAGAATAGGATAGAGGACAGGATAGGATAGAGGATAGGATAGGATAGAGGATAGGATAGAGAATAGGACAGGATAGAGGAGACGATAGAGGATAGCATAGGATAGAGGATAGGATAGGATAGAGGATAGGATTGCATAGAGGATAGGATAGGGGATTGAATAGGATAGAGAATAGGATAGGATAGAGGATAGGAAATGACAGCGGAAAGGACAGGATAGAGGAAAGGATAGGATAGTGAATAGGATAGGGTAGATGATATCATAGGATAGAGGATACGATATTATAGAGGATACGATAGGATAGAGGATAATGGGATAGAGGATAGGATAGGATAGAGGATAGGATAGGATAGAGGATAGGATAGGATAGAGGATAGGATAAGATAGAGTATAGGATAGGATAGAGAATAGGATAGTGTAGATGATATTATAGGATAGAGGATACGATATTATAGAGGATAGGATAGGATAGAGGATAGGATCGGATAGAGGATAGGATAGGGGATTGGATAGTAAGAGGATAGGATAGGATAGAGGATAGGATAGGTTAGAGGATAGGATAGGGGATGTAATAGGGTAGGGGATAGGATAGGGTAGAGGATAGGATAGGATAGAGGATAGGATAGGATAGAGGATAGGATAGGATAGGATAGAGGATAGGATAGGATAGGATAGAGGATAGGATAGGATAGAGGATAGGATAGGATAGAGGATAGGATAGGATAGAGGATAGGATAGGATAGAGGATAGGATAGAGAATAGGATAGGATAGAGGATAGGATAGGATAGAGTATAGAATAGGATAGAGGATAGGATAGGATAGAGGATAGGATAGGATAGAGGATAGGATAGGGGATTGGATAGGAAAGAGGATAGGAGACGATAGAGGATAGGATAGGATAGGACAGAGGATAGGATAGGATAGAGGATAGGATAGGATAGAGGATAGGATCGGATAGAGGATAGAATAGGATAGAGGATAGGATAGGATAGAGGATAGGATAGGATAGAGGATAGGATAGGGGATTGGATACGAAAGAGGATAGGAGACGATAGAGGATAGGATAGGATAGGACAGAGGATAGGATAGGATAGAGATTAGGGTAGGATAGAGGATAGAATAGGGTAGAATATAGGATAAAGGATTGGTTAGGATAGAGGAGAGGATACGTTAGGGGATAGGATAGGATAGGATAGAGAATAGGATAGGATAAAGGACAGGATAGGACAGAGGATACGATATTATAGAGGATAGGATAGGATAGAGGATAGGATAGGATAGAGGATGGGATTGGATAGAGGATAGGATAGGATAGGGGATAGGATAGGATAGAGGATAGGATAGGATAGAGGATAGAATAGGATAGAGGATAGGATAGGATTGAGGATAGGATAGGATAGAGGATAGGATATTTTAGAGGATAGGATAGGATAGAGGATAGGATCGGATAGAGGATAGGATAGGATAGAGGATAGGATCGGGTAGAGGATAGGATAGGGGATTGGACAGTAAGAGGATAGGATAGGATAGAGGATAGGATAGGTTAGAGGATAGGATAGGGGATGTAATAGGGTAGGGGATAGGATAGGGTAGAGGATACGATAGGATAGAGGATAGGATAGGTTAGAGGATAGGATAGAGGATGGGATAGGATAGAGGATAGGATAGGATAGAGGATAGGATAGAGATTAGGATAGGATAGAGGATAGGATAGGATAGAGGATAGGATAGGGGATTGGATAGGATAGAGAATAGGATAGGATAGAGGATAGGATATGATAGCGGAAAGGACAGGATAGAGAAAAGGATAGGATAGTGAATAGGATAGTGTAGATGATATTATAGGATAGAGGATACGATATTATAGAGGATAGGATAGGATAGAGTATAGGATCGGATAGAGGATAGGATAGGGGATTGGATAGTAAGAGGATAGGATAGGATAGAGGATAGGATAGGTTAGAGGATAGGATAGGGGATGTAATAGGGTAGGGGATAGGATAGGGTAGAGGATAGGATAGGATAGAGGATAGGATAGGATAGAGGATAGGATAGGATAGGATAGAGGATAGGATAGGATAGGATAGAGGATAGGATAGGATAGAGGATAGGATAGAGAATAGGATAGGATAGAGGATAGGATAGGATAGAGTATAGAATAGGATAGAGGATAGGATAGGATAGAGGATAGGATAGGATAGAGGATAGGATAGGGGATTGGATAGGAAAGAGGATAGGAGACGATAGAGGATAGGATAGGATAGGACAGAGGATAGGATAGGATAGAGGATAGGATAGGATAGAGGATAGGATCGGATAGAGGATAGGATAGGGGATTGGATAGTAAGAGGATAGGATAGGATAGAGGATAGCATAGGTTAGAGGATAGGATAGGGGATGTAATAGGGTAGGGGATAGGATAGGGTAGAGGATAGGATAGGATAGAGGATAGGATAGGATAGAGGATAGGATAGAGATTAGGATAGGATAGAGGATAGGATAGGATAGGATAGAGGACAGGATAGGATAGAGGATAGGATAGGATAGAGGATAGGATAGGATAGAGGATAGGATAGGATAGGATAGAGGATAGGATAGGATAGAGGATAGGATAGGATAGAGGATAGGATAGAGAATAGGATAGGATAGAGGATAGGATAGGATAGAGTATAGAATAGGATAGAGGATAGGATAGGATAGAGGATAGGATAGGATAGAGGATAGGATAGGGGATTGGATAGGAAAGAGGATAGGAGACGATAGAGGATAGGATAGGATAGGACAGAGGATAGGATAGGATAGAGATTAGGGTAGGATAGAGGATAGAATAGGGTAGAATATAGGATAAAGGATTGGTTAGGATAGAGGAGAGGATACGTTAGGGGATAGGATAGGATAGGATAGAGAATAGGATAGGATAAAGGACAGGATAGGACAGAGGATACGATATTATAGAGGATAGGATAGGATAGAGGATAGGATAGGATAGAGGATGGGATTGGATGGAGGATAGGATAGGATAGGGGATAGGATAGGATAGAGGATAGGATAGGATAGAGTATAGAATAGGATAGAGGATAGGATAGGATAGAGGATAGGATAGGATAGAGGATAGGATAGGGGATTGGATAGGAAAGAGGATAGGAGACGATAGAGGATAGGATAGGATAGGACAGAGGATAGGATAGGATAGAGATTAGGGTAGGATAGAGGATAGAATAGGGTAGAATATAGGATAAAGGATTGGTTAGGATAGAGGAGAGGATACGTTAGGGGATAGGATAGGATAGGATAGAGAATAGGATAGGATAAAGGACAGGATAGGACAGAGGATACGATATTATAGAGGATAGGATAGGATAGATGATAGGATAGGATAGAGGATAGGATAGGATAGGATAGAGGATAGGATAGACGATAGGATAGAGGATAGGATAGGATAGGATAGAGGATAGGATAGGATAGAGGATAGGATAGGATAGAGGATAGAATAGGATAGAGGATAGGATAGGATTGAGGATAGGATAGGATAGAGGATAGGATAGGATAGAGGATAGGATAGGATAGAGGATAGGATAGGATAGAGGATAGGATAGGATAGAGAATAGGATAGGGTAGATGATATTATAGGATAGAGGATACGATATTTTAGAGGATAGGATAGGATAGAGGATAGGATCGGATAGAGGATAGGATAGGATAGAGGATAGGATCGGGTAGAGGATAGGATAGGGGATTGGACAGTAAGAGGATAGGATAGGATAGAGGATAGGATAGGTTAGAGGATAGGATAGGGGATGTAATAGGGTAGGGGATAGGATAGGGTAGAGGATACGATAGGATAGAGGATAGGATAGGTTAGAGGATAGGATAGAGGATGGGATAGGATAGAGGATAGGATAGGATAGAGGATAGGATAGAGATTAGGATAGGATAGAGGATAGGATAGGATAGAGGATAGGATAGGATTGAGGATAGGATAGGATAGGATAGAGGATAGAATAGGATAGAGGATAGGATAGGATAGAGGATAGGATAGGATAGAGGATAGGATAGGATAGAGGATAGGATAGAGAATAGGATAGGATAGAGGATAGGATAGGATAGAGTATAGAATAGGATAGAGGATAGGATAGGATAGAGGATAGGATAGGATAGAGGATAGGATAGGATAGAGGATAGGATAGGATAGATTATAAGATATAGGATTGGACAGGATAGAGGAGACGATAGAGGATAGCATAGGATAGAGGAGAGGATAGGATAGAGGATAGGATTGCATAGAGGATAGGATAGGGGATTGTATAGGATAGAGAATAGGATTGGATAGAGGATAGGATATGATAGCGGAAAGGATAGGATAGAGGAAAGGATAGGATAGTGAATAGGATAGGGTAGATGATATCATAGGATAGAGGATACGATAGGATAGAGGATAATAGGATAGAGGATAGGATAGGATAGAGGATAGGATAGGATAGAGGATAGGATAGGATAGAGGATAGGATAACATAGAGGATAGGATAGGATAGAGAATAGGATAGGGTAGATGATATTATAGGATAGAGGATACGATATTATAGAGGATAGGATAGGATAGAGGATAGGATCGGATAGAGGATAGGATAGGGGATTGGATAGTAAGAGGATAGGATAGGATAGAGGATAGGATAGGTTAGAGGATAGGATAGGGGATGTAATAGGGTAGGGGATAGGATAGGGTAGAGGATAGGATAGGATAGAGGATAGGATAGGATAGAGGATAGGATAGAGATTAGGATAGGATAGAGGATAGGATAGGATAGGATAGAGGACAGGATAGGATAGAGGATAGGATAGGATAGAGGATAGGATAGGATAGAGGATAGGATAGGATAGAGGATAGGATAGGATAGGATAGAGGATAGGATAGGATAGGATAGAGGATAGGATAGGATAGAGGATAGGATAGAGAATAGGATAGGATAGAGGATAGGATAGGATAGAGTATAGAATAGGATAGAGGATAGGATAGGATAGAGGATAGGATAGGATAGAGGATAGGATAGGGGATTGGATAGGAAAGAGGATAGGAGACGATAGAGGATAGGATAGGATAGGACAGAGGATAGGATAGGATAGATGATAGGATAGGATAGAGGATAGGATAGGATAGAGCATAGGATAGGATAGAGGATAGGATAGGATAGAGGATAGGATACGATAGAGGATAGGATAGGATAGATGATAATAGGATAGAGGATAGGATAGGATAGAGGATAGGATAGGATAGAGGATAGGATAGGATAGAGGATAGGATAAGATAGAGGATAGGATAGGATAGAGGATAGGATAGGATAGAGGATAGGATAAGATAGAGGAAAGGATAGGATAGAGAATAGGATAGGGTAGATGATATCATAGGATAGAGGATACGATATTATAGAGGATAGGATAGGATACAGGATAGGATAGGGGATTGGATAGTATAGAGGATAGGATAGGATACAGGATAGGATAGGATAGAGGATAGAATAGGATAGAGGATAGGATAGAGAATAGGATAGGATAGAGGATAGGATAGGATAGAGTATAGAATAGGATAGAGGATAGGATAGAGAATAGGATAGGATAGAGGATAGGATAGGATAGAGTATAGAATAGGATAGAGGATAGGATAGGATAGAGGATAGGATAGGATAGAGTATAGAATAGGATAGAGGATAGGATAGGATAGAGGATAGGATAGTATAGATTATAGGATATAGGATTGGATAGGATAGAGGATAAGATACGTTAGAGGATAGGGTAGGATAGCGCAGAAGGATAGGATAGAGTATAGAATAGGATAGAGGACAGGATAGGATAGAGGATAGGATAGGATTGATTATAGGATAGGATAGAGAATAGGATAGGATGGAGGATAGGATACGATAGAGGATAGGATAGGATAGATGATAATAGGATAGAGGATAGGATAGGATAGAGGATAGGATAGGATAGAGGATAGGATAGGATAGAGGACAGGATAGGATAGAGGATAGGATAGGATAGAGGATAGGATAGGATAGAGGATAGGATAGGATAGAGGATAGGATAGGATACAGGATAGGATAGGATAGAGGATAGAATAGGATAGAGGATAGGATAGAGAATAGGATAGGATAGAGGATAGGATAGGATAGAGTATAGAATAGGATAGAGGATAGGATAGGATAGAGGATAGGATAGGATAGAGGATAGGATAGGATAGAGGATAGGATAGTATAGATTATAGGATATAGGATTGGATAGGATAGAGGATAAGATACGATAGAGGATAGGGTAGGATAGCGCAGAAGGATAGGATAGAGTATAGAATAGGATAGAGGACAGGATAGGATAGAGGATAGGATAGGATTGAGCATAGGATAGGATAGAGGATAGGATAGGATAGAGGATAGGATACGATAGAGGATAGGATAGGATAGATGATAATAGGATAGAGGATAGGATAGGATAGAGGATAGGATAGGATAGAGGATAGGATAGGATAGAGGATAGGATAAGATAGAGGATAGGATAGGATAGAGGATAGGATAGGATAGAGGATAGGATAAGATAGAGGAAAGGATAGGATAGAGAATAGGATAGGGTAGATGATATCATAGGATACAGGATACGATATTATAGAGGATAGGATAGGATACAGGATAGGATAGGGGATTGGATAGTATAGAGGATAGGATAGGATACAGGATAGGATAGGATAGAGGATAGAATAGGATAGAGGATAGGATAGAGAATAGGATAGGATAGAGGATAGGATAGGATAGAGTATAGAATAGGATAGAGGATAGGATAGAGAATAGGATAGGATAGAGGATAGGATAGGATAGAGAATAGGATAGGGTAGATGATATCATAGGATACAGGATACGATATTATAGAGGATAGGATAGGATACAGGATAGGATAGGGGATTGGATAGTATAGAGGATAGGATAGGATACAGGATAGGATAGGATAGAGGATAGAATAGGATAGAGGATAGGATAGAGAATAGGATAGGATAGAGGATAGGATAGGATAGAGTATAGAATAGGATAGAGGATAGGATAGAGAATAGGATAGGATAGAGGATAGGATAGGATAGAGTATAGAATAGGATAGAGTATAGAATAGGATAGAGGATAGGATAGGATAGAGGATAGGATAGTATAGATTATAGGATATAGGATTGGATAGGATAGAGGATAAGATACGTTAGAGGATAGGGTAGGATAGCGCAGAAGGATAGGATAGAGTATAGAATAGGATAGAGGACAGGATAGGATAGAGGATAGGATAGGATTGATTATAGGATAGGATAGAGAATAGGATAGGATGGAGGATAGGATACGATAGAGGATAGGATAGGATAGATGATAATAGGATAGAGGATAGGATAGGATAGAGGATAGGATAGGATAGAGGATAGGATAGGATAGAGGATAGGATAGGATAGAGGACAGGATAGGATAGAGGATAGGATAGGATAGAGGATAGGATAGGATAGAGGATAGGATAGGATAGAGGATAGGATAGGATACAGGATAGGATAGGATAGAGGATAGAATAGGATAGAGGATAGGATAGAGAATAGGATAGGATAGAGGATAGGATAGGATAGAGTATAGAATAGGATAGAGGATAGGATAGGATAGAGGATAGGATAGGATAGAGGATAGGATAGGATAGAGGATAGGATAGTATAGATTATAGGATATAGGATTGGATAGGATAGAGGATAAGATACGATAGAGGATAGGGTAGGATAGCGCAGAAGGATAGGATAGAGTATAGAATAGGATAGAGGACAGGATAGGATAGAGGATAGGATAGGATTGAGCATAGGATAGGATAGAGGATAGGATAGGATAGAGGATAGGATACGATAGAGGATAGGATAGGATAGATGATAATAGGATAGAGGATAGGATAGGATAGAGGATAGGATAGGATAGAGGATAGGATAGGATAGAGGATAGGATAAGATAGAGGATAGGATAGGATAGAGGATAGGATAGGATAGAGGATAGGATAAGATAGAGGAAAGGATAGGATAGAGAATAGGATAGGGTAGATGATATCATAGGATACAGGATACGATATTATAGAGGATAGGATAGGATACAGGATAGGATAGGGGATTGGATAGTATAGAGGATAGGATAGGATACAGGATAGGATAGGATACAGGATAGGATAGGGGATTGGATAGTATAGAGGATAGGATAGGATACAGGATAGGATAGGATAGAGGATAGAATAGGATAGAGGATAGGATAAGATAGAGGATAGGATAGGATAGAGGATAGGATAGGATAGAGGATAGGATAAGATAGAGGAAAGGATAGGATAGAGAATAGGATAGGGTAGATGATATCATAGGATACAGGATACGATATTATAGAGGATAGGATAGGATACAGGATAGGATAGGGGATTGGATAGTATAGAGGATAGGATAGGATACAGGATAGGATAGGATAGAGAATAGAATAGGATAGAGGATAGGATAGAGAATAGGATAGGATAGAGGATAGGATAGGATAGAGTATAGAATAGGATAGAGGATAGGATAGAGAATAGGATAGGATAGAGGATAGGATAGGATAGAGAATAGGATAGGGTAGATGATATCATAGGATACAGGATACGATATTATAGAGGATAGGATAGGATACAGGATAGGATAGGGGATTGGATAGTATAGAGGATAGGATAGGATACAGGATAGGATAGGATAGAGGATAGGATAGGATAGAGGATAGGATAGGATAGAGTATAGAATAGGATAGAGGATAGGATAGAGAATAGGATAGGATAGAGGATAGGATAGGATAGAGTATAGAATAGGATAAAGGATAGGATAGGATAGAGGATAGGATAGGATAGAGTATAGAATAGGATAGAGGATAGGATAGGATAGAGGATAGGATAGTATAGATTATAGGATATAGGATTGGATAGGATAGAGGATAAGATACGTTAGAGGATAGGGTAGGATAGCGCAGAAGGATAGGATAGAGTATAGAATAGGATAGAGGACAGGATAGGATAGAGGATAGGATAGGATTGATTATAGGATAGGATAGAGAATAGGATAGGATGGAGGATAGGATACGATAGAGGATAGGATAGGATAGATGATAATAGGATAGAGGATAGGATAGGATAGAGGATAGGATAGGATAGAGGATAGGATAGGATAGAGGACAGGATAGGATAGAGGATAGGATAGGATAGAGGATAGGATAGGATAGAGGATAGGATAGGATAGAGGATAGGATAGGATACAGGATAGGATAGGATAGAGGATAGAATAGGATAGAGGATAGGATAGAGAATAGGATAGGATAGAGGATAGGATAGGATAGAGTATAGAATAGGATAGAGGATAGGATAGGATAGAGGATAGGATAGGATAGAGGATAGGATAGGATAGAGGATAGGATAGTATAGATTATAGGATATAGGATTGGATAGGATAGAGGATAAGATACGATAGAGGATAGGGTAGGATAGCGCAGAAGGATAGGATAGAGTATAGAATAGGATAGAGGACAGGATAGGATAGAGGATAGGATAGGATTGAGCATAGGATAGGATAGAGGATAGGATAGGATAGAGGATAGGATACGATAGAGGATAGGATAGGATAGATGATAATAGGATAGAGGATAGGATAGGATAGAGGATAGGATAGGATAGAGGATAGGATAGGATAGAGGATAGGATAAGATAGAGGATAGGATAGGATAGAGGATAGGATAGGATAGAGGATAGGATAAGATAGAGGAAAGGATAGGATAGAGAATAGGATAGGGTAGATGATATCATAGGATACAGGATACGATATTATAGAGGATAGGATAGGATACAGGATAGGATAGGGGATTGGATAGTATAGAGGATAGGATAGGATACAGGATAGGATAGGATAGAGGATAGAATAGGATAGAGGATAGGATAGAGAATAGGATAGGATAGAGGATAGGATAGGATAGAGTATAGAATAGGATAGAGGATAGGATAGAGAATAGGATAGGATAGAGGATAGGATAGGATAGAGAATAGGATAGGGTAGATGATATCATAGGATACAGGATACGATATTATAGAGGATAGGATAGGATACAGGATAGGATAGGGGATTGGATAGTATAGAGGATAGGATAGGATACAGGATAGGATAGGATAGAGGATAGAATAGGATAGAGGATAGGATAGAGAATAGGATAGGATAGAGGATAGGATAGGATAGAGTATAGAATAGGATAGAGGATAGGATAGAGAATAGGATAGGATAGAGGATAGGATAGGATAGAGTATAGAATAGGATAGAGGATAGGATAGGATAGAGGATAGGATAGGATAGAGTATAGAATAGGATAGAGGATAGGATAGGATAGAGGATAGGATAGGATAGAGGATAGGATAGGATAGAGGATAGGATAGTATAGATTATAGGATATAGGATTGGATAGGATAGAGGATAAGATACGTTAGAGGATAGGGTAGGATAGCGCAGAAGGATAGGATAGAGTATAGAATAGGATAGAGGACAGGATAGGATAGAGGATAGGATAGGATTGATTATAGGATAGGATAGAGAATAGGATAGGATGGAGGATAGGATACGATAGAGGATAGGATAGGATAGATGATAATAAGATAGAGGATAGGATAGGATAGAGGATAGGATAGGATAGAGGATAGGATAGGATAGAGGATAGGATAAGATAGAGGATAGGATAGGATAGAGAATAGGATAGGGTAGATGATATTATAGGATAGAGAATAGGATAGGGTAGATGATATTATAGGATAGAGGATACGATATTATAGAGGATAGGATAGGATAGAGGATAGGATCGGATAGAGGATAGGATAGGGGATTAGATAGTAAGAGGATAGGATAGGATAGAGGATAGGATAGGTTAGAGGATAGGATAGGGGATGTAATAGGGTAGGGGATAGGATAGGGTAGAGGATTGGATAGGATAGAGGATAGGATACGATAGAGGATATGGTAGGATAGCGCAGATGGATAGGATAGTGTATAGAATAGGATAGAGGACAGGATAGGATAGAGGATAGGATAGGATTGAGGATATGATAGGATAGAGGATAGGATAGGATAGAGGATAGGATAGAGAATAGGACAGGATAGAGGACACGATAGAGGATAGGATAGGATAGAGGATAGGATAGGATAGAGGATAGGATTGCATAGAGGATAGGATAGGGGATTGGATAGGATAGAGAATAGGATAGGATAGAGGATAGGATATGATAGCGGAAAGGATAGGATAGAGGAAAGGATAGGATAGAAAATAGGATAGGGTAGATGATATTATAGGATAGAGGATACGATATTATAGAGGATAGGATAGGATAGAGGATAGGATAGGGGATTGGATAGTATAGAGGATATGATACGATAGAGGATAGGATAGGTTAGAGGATAGGATAGGGGATTGGATAGGATAGAGGATAGGATAGGGTAGAGGATGGTATCGGATAGAGGATAGGATAGGGGATTGGATAGTATAGAGGATAGGATAGGATACAGGATAGGATAGGATAGAGGATAGAATAGGATAGAGGATAGGATAGAGAATAGGATAGGATAGAAGATAGGATAGGATAGAGTATAGAATAGGATAGAGGATAGAATAGGATAGAGGATAGGATAGAGAATAGGATAGGATAGAAGATAGGATAGGATAGAGTATAGAATAGGATAGAGGATAGGATAGGATAGAGGATAGGATAGGATAGAGGATAGGATAGGATAGAGGATAGGATAGTATAGATTATAGGATATAGGATTGGATAGGATAGAGGATAGGATAGGATTTAGGATGGGATAGGATAGGATAGAGGACAGGATAGGATAGAGGATAGGATAGGATAGAGGATAGGATAGGATAGAGGATAGGATAGGATAGAGGGTAGGATAGGATAGAGGATAGGATAGGATAGAGGATAGGATAGAGAATAGGATAGGATAGAGGATAGGATAGGATAGAGTATAGAATATTATAGAGGATAGGATAGGATAGAGGATAGGATAGGATAGAGGATAGGATAGAGGATAGGATATAGGATTGGATAGGATAGAGGATAGGATACGATAGAGGATATGGTAGGATAGCGCAGAAGGATAGGATAGTGTATAGAATAGGATAGAGGACAGGATAGGATAGAGGATAGGATAGGATTGAGGATAGGATATGATAGAGGATAGGATAGGATAGAGGATAGGATAGAGAATAGGACAGGATAGAGGACACGATAGAGGATAGGATAGGATAGATGATAGGATAGGATAGAGGATAGGATTGCATAGAGGATAGGATAGGGGATTGGATAGGATAGAGAATAGGATAGGATAGAGGATAGGATATGATAGCGGAAAGGATAGGATAGAGGAAAGGATAGGATAGAAAATAGGATAGGGTAGATGATATTATAGGATAGAGAATACGATATTATAGAGGATAGGATAGGATAGAGGATTGGATCGGATAGAGGATAGGATAGGGGATTGGATAGTATAGAGGATAGGATAGGATGGAGGATAGGATAGGGTAGAGGATAGGACAGAGAATAGGATAGGATAGAGGATAGGATAGGATAGAGTATAGAATAGGATAGAGGATAGGATAGGATAGAGGATAGGATAGGATAGAGGATAGGATAGGATAGGGGATTGGATAGTATAGAGGATAGGATACGATAGAGGATAGGATAGGTTAGAGGATAGGATAGGGGATTGGATAGGATAGAGGATAGGATAGGGTAGAGGATGGGATCGGATGGAGGATAGGATAGGGGATTGGATAGTATAGAGGATACTATACGATAGAGGATAGGATAGGTTAGAGGATAGGATAGGGGATTGGATAGGATAGAGGATAGGATAGGGTAGAGGATGGGATCGGATAGAGGATAGGATAGGGGATTGGATAGTATAGAGGATAGGATAGGATGGAGGATAGGATAGGATAGAGGATAGGTTAGGATAGAGATTAGGGTAGGATAGAGGATAGGATAGGATAGAGTATAGGAAATAGCATTGGATAGGATAGAGGATAAGATACGTTAGGGGATAGGATAGGATAGGATAGAGAATGGATACGATAGATGATATTATAGGATAGAGGACAGGATAGGACAGAGGATACGATATTATAGAGGATAGGATAGGATAGAGGATAGGTTTGCATAGAGGATAGGATAGGGGATTGGATAGGATAGAGAATAGGATAGGATAGATGATAGGATAGGATTGATAATAGGATAGGATAGAGGATAGGATAAAGGATAGGATAGAGGAGTATATAGGATAGAGGATAGAATATGATAGAGGATACGATATTATAGAGGATAGGATAGTATAGAGGATAGGATAGGATACAGGATAGGATAGGATAGAGGATAGAATAGGATAGAGGATAGGATAGAGAATAGGATAGGATAGAGGATAGGATAGGATAGAGTATAGAATAGGATAGAGGATAGGATAGGATAGAGGATAGGATAGGATAGAGGATAGGATAGGATAGAGGATAGGATAGTATAGATTATAGGATATAGGATTGGATAGGATAGAGGATAAGATACGATAGAGGATAGGGTAGGATAGCGCAGAAGGATAGGATAGAGTATAGAATAGGATAGAGGACAGGATAGGATAGAGGATAGGATAGGATTGAGCATAGGATAGGATAGAGGATAGGATAGGATAGAGGATAGGATACGATAGAGGATAGGATAGGATAGATGATAATAGGATAGAGGATAGGATAGGATAGAGGATAGGATAGGATAGAGGATAGGATAGGATAGAGGATAGGATAAGATAGAGGATAGGATAGGATAGAGGATAGGATAGGATAGAGGATAGGATAAGATAGAGGAAAGGATAGGATAGAGAATAGGATAGGGTAGATGATATCATAGGATACAGGATACGATATTATAGAGGATAGGATAGGATACAGGATAGGATAGGGGATTGGATAGTATAGAGGATAGGATAGGATACAGGATAGGATAGGATAGAGGATAGAATAGGATAGAGGATAGGATAGAGAATAGGATAGGATAGAGGATAGGATAGGATAGAGTATAGAATAGGATAGAGGATAGGATAGAGAATAGGATAGGATAGAGGATAGGATAGGATAGAGTATAGAATAGGATAGAGGATAGGATAGGATAGAGGATAGGATAGGATAGAGTATAGAATAGGATAGAGGATAGGATAGGATAGAGGATAGGATAGGATAGAGGATAGGATAGGATAGAGGATAGGATAGTATAGATTATAGGATATAGGATTGGATAGGATAGAGGATAAGATACGTTAGAGGATAGGGTAGGATAGCGCAGAAGGATAGGATAGAGTATAGAATAGGATAGAGGACAGGATAGGATAGAGGATAGGATAGGATTGATTATAGGATAGGATAGAGAATAGGATAGGATGGAGGATAGGATACGATAGTGGATAGGATAGGATAGATGATAATAGGATAGAGGATAGGATAGGATAGAGGATAGGATAGGATAGAGGATAGGATAGGATAGAGGATAGGATAAGATAGAGGATAGGATAGGATAGAGAATAGGATAGGGTAGATGATATTATAGGATAGAGAATAGGATAGGGTAGATGATATTATAGGATAGAGGATACGATATTATAGAGGATAGGATAGGATAGAGGATAGGATCGGATAGAGGATAGGATAGGGGATTAGATAGTAAGAGGATAGGATAGGATAGAGGATAGGATAGGTTAGAGGATAGGATAGGGGATGTAATAGGGTAGGGGATAGGATAGGGTAGAGGATTGGATAGGATAGAGGATAGGATACGATAGAGGATAGGATAGTATAGATTATAGGATATAGGATTGGATAGGATAGAGGATAGGATAGGATTTAGGATGGGATAGGATAGGATAGAGGACAGGATAGGATAGAGGATAGGATAGGATAGAGGATAGGATAGGATAGAGGATAGGATAGGATAGAGGATAGAATAGGATAGAGGATAGGATAGAGAATAGGATAGGATAGAAGATATGATAGGATAGAGTATAGAATAGGATAGAGGATAGAATAGGATAGAGGATAGGATAGAGAATAGGATAGGATAGAAGATAGGATAGGATAGAGTATAGAATAGGATAGAGGATAGGATAGGATAGAGGATAGGATAGGATAGAGGATAGGATAGGATAGAGGATAGGATAGTATAGATTATAGGATATAGGATTGGATAGGATAGAGGATAGGATAGGATTTAGGATGGGATAGGATAGGATAGAGGACAGGATAGGATAGAGGATAGGATAGGATAGAGGATAGGATAGGATAGAGGATAGGATAGGATAGAGGATAGGATAGGATAGAGGATAGGATAGGATAGAGGATAGGATAGAGAATAGGATAGGATGGAGGATAGGATAGGATAGAGTATAGAATATTATAGAGGATAGGATAGGATAGAGGATAGGATAGGATAGAGGATAGGATAGAGGATAAGATAGGATAGAGGATAGGATATAGGATTGGATAGGATAGAGGATAGGATACGATAGAGGATATGGTAGGATAGCGCAGAAGGATAGGATAGTGTATAGAATAGGATAGAGGACAGGATAGGATAGAGGATAGGATAGGATTGAGGATAGGATAGGATAGAGGATAGGATAGGATAGAGGATAGGATAGAGAATAGGACAGGATAGAGGACACGATAGAGGATAGGATAGGATAGATGATAGGATAGGATAGAGGATAGGATTGCATAGAGGATAGGATAGGGGATTGGATAGGATAGAGAATAGGATAGGATAGAGGATAGGATATGATAGCGGAAAGGATAGGATAGAGGAAAGGATAGGATAGAAAATAGGATAGGGTAGAGGATAGGATAGGATAGACGATAGGATAGGATAGAGGATAGGATAGGATAGGGGATTGGATAGTATAGAGGATAGGATACGATAGAGGATAGGATAGGTTAGAGGATAGGATAGGGGATTGGATAGGATAGAGGATAGGATAGGGTAGAGGATGGGATCGGATAGAGGATAGGATAGGGGATTGGATAGTATAGAGGATACTATACGATAGAGGATAGGATAGGTTAGAGGATAGGATAGGGGATTGGATAGGATAGAGGATAAGATAGGGTAGAGGATGGGATCGGATAGAGGATAGGATAGGGGATTGGATAGTATAGAGGATAGGATAGGATGGAGGATAGGATAGGATGGAGGATAGGATAGGATAGAGGATAGGTTAGGATAGAGATTAGGGTAGGATAGAGGATAGGATAGGATAGAGTATAGGAAATAGCATTGGATAGGATAGAGGATAAGATACGTTAGGGGATAGGATAGGATAGGATAGAGAATGGATACGATAGATGATATTATAGGATAGAGGATAGGATAAAGGATAGGATAGAGGAGTATATAGGATAGAGGATAGAATATGATAGAGGATACGATATTATAGAGGATAGGATAGGATAGAGGATAGGATAGGGGATTGGATAGGAAAGGATAGGAGACGATAGAGGATAGGATAGGATAGGACACAGGATAGGATAGGATAGAGATTAGGGTAGGATAGAGGATAGGATAGGGTAGAATATAGGATATAGGATTGGTTAGGATAGAGGAGAGGATACGTTAGGGGATAGGATAGGATAGGATAGAGAATAGGATAGGATAGAGGACAGGATAGGACAGAGGATACGATATTACAGAGGATAGGATAGGATAGAGGATAGGATAGGACAGAGGATGGGATTGGATAGAGGATAGGATAGGATAGGGGATAGGATAGGATAGAGGATAGGATAGGATAGATGATAGGATAGGATAGAGGATAGGATAGGATAGAGGATAGGATAGGATAGAGGATAGGATAGACGATAGGATAGAGGATAGGATAGGATAGGATAGAGGATAGGATAGGATAGAGGATAGGATAGGATAGAGGATAGGATAGGGTAGAGGATAGGATAGGATTGAGGATAGGATAGGATAGAGGATAGGATAGTATAGAGGATAGGATAGGATAGAGAATAGGATAGGATAGAGGATAGGATAGGATAGAGAATAGGATAGGGTAGATGATATTATAGGATAGAGGATACGATATTTTAGAGGATAGGATAGGATAGAGGATAGGATCGGATAGAGGATAGGATAGGATAGAGGATAGGATAGGTTAGAGGATAGGATAGAGGATGGGATAGGATAGAGGATTGGATAGGATAGAGGATAGGATTGCATAGAGGATAGGATAGGGGATTGGATAGGATAGAGAATAGGATAGGATAGAGGATAGGATATGATAGCGGAAAGGATAGGATAGAGGAAAGGATAGGATAGAGAATAGGATAGGGTAGATGATATCATAGGATAGAGGATACGATTTTATAGAGGATAGGATAGGATAGAGGATAGGATCGGATAGAGGATAGGATAGGGGATTGGATAGTATAGAGGATAGGATAGGTTAGAGGATAGGATAGGGGATTGGATAGGATAGAGGATAGGATAGGGTAGAGGATGGGATCGGATAGAGGATAGGATAGGGGATTGGATAGTATAGAGTATAGGATAGGATACAGGATAGGATAGGATAGAGGATAGAATAGGATAGAGGATAGGATAGAGAATAGGATAGGATAGAGGATAGGATAGGATAGAGGATAGGATAGGATAAAGGATAGGATAGGATAGAGGATAGGATAGGATAGAGGATAGGATAGGATAGAGGATAGGATAGGATAGAGGATAGGATAGGATAGAGAATAGGATAGGATAGAGGATAGGATAGGATAGAGGATAGGATAGGATAGAGGGTAGGATAGGATAGAGGATATGATAGGATAGAGGATAGGATAGGATAAAGGATAGCATAGAATAGAGTATAGGATAGGATAGAGGATAGGATATGATAGAGGATAGGATAGGATAGATGATAGGATAGTATAGAGGGTAGGATAGAGGATAGGATAAAGGATAGGATAGAGGATTGGATAGGATGGAGGATAGAATATGATAGAGGATACGATATTATAGAGGATAGGATAGGATAGAGTATAGGATAGGATAGAGGATAGGATAGGATAGAGGATAGGATAGGATAGAGGATAGGATAGGATAGAGGATAGGATAGGATAGAGGATAGGATAGGGGATTGGATAGGATAGAGGATAGGATAGGATAGAGTATAGAATAGGATAGAGGATAGGATAGGATAGAGGATAGGATAGGATAGAGGATAGGATAGACGATAAGATAGGATAGAGGATAGGATATAGGATTGGATAGGATAGAGGATAGGATACGATAGAGGATATGGTAGGATAGCGCAGAAGGATAGGATAGTGTATAGAATAGGATAGAGGACAGGATAGGATAGAGGATAGGATAGGATTGAGGATAGGATAGGATAGAGGATAGGATAGGATAGAGGATAGGATAGAGAATAGGACAGGATAGAGGACACGATAGAGGATAGGATAGGATAGAGGATAGGATAGGATAGAGGATAGGATTGCATAGAGGATAGGATAGGGGATTGGATAGGATAGAGAATAGGATAGGATAGAGGATAGGATATGATAGCGGAAAGGATAGGATAGAGGAAAGGATAGGATAGAAAATAGGATAGGGTAGATGATATTATAGGATAGAGGATACGATATTATAGAGGATAGGATAGGATAGAGGATAGGATCGGATAGAGGATAGGATAGGGGATTGGATAGTATTGAGGATAGGATACGATAGAGGATAGGATAGGTTAGAGGATAGGATAGGGGATTGGATAGGATAGAGGATAGGCTAGGGTAGAGGATGGGATCGGATAGAGGATAGGATAGGGGATTGGATAGTATAGAGGATAGGATAGGATGGAGGATAGGATAGGGTAGAGGATAGGACAGAGAATAGGATAGGATAGAGGATAGGATAGGATAGAGTATAGAATAGGATAGAGGATAGGATAGGATAGAGGATAGGATAGGATAGAGGATAGGATAGGATAGATCATATGATAGGATAGAGGATAGGATAGGATAGAGGATAGGGTGGGATAGAGGGTAGGATAGGATAGAGGATAGAATAGGATAGAGGATAGGATTGGATAGAGGATAGGATAGGATAGAGGACAGGATAGGATAGAGGATAGGATAGGATAGAAAATAGGATAGGACAGAGGATTGGATAGGATAGAGGATAAGATACGATAGAGGATAGGGTAGGATAGCGCAGAAGGATAGGATAGAGTATAGAATAGGATAGAGGATAGGATAGGATAGAAGATAGGATAGGATAGAGGATAGGATAGGATAGAGGATAGGATAGGATAGAGGATAGGGTAGGATAGAGAATAGGATAGGATAGAGGATAGGATAGGATAGAGGATAGGGTAGGATAGAGGATGGTATAGAGGATAGGATAGAGGATAGGATAGGATAGAGGATAGGATAGGATAGAGGATAGAGGATAGGATAGGATAGAGGATAGGATAGAGGATAGAATAGAGGATAGGATAGGATAGAGGATAGGATAGGATAGAGGATAGGATAGGATAGAGGACAGGCTAGGATGGATTATAGGATAGGATAGAAAATAGGATAGGACAGTGGATAGTATAGGGTAGAGTATAGGATAGGATAGAGGATAGGATAGGATAGGATAGAGGATAGGATCGGATAGAGGATAGGATAGGGGATTGGATAGTATTGAGGATAGGATACGATAGAGGATAGGATAGGTTAGAGGATAGGATAGGGGATTGGATAGGATAGAGGATAGGCTAGGGTAGAGGATGGGATCGGATAGAGGATAGGATAGGGGATTGGATAGTATAGAGGATAGGATAGGATGGAGGATAGGATAGGGTAGAGGATAGGACAGAGAATAGGATAGGATAGAGGATAGGATAGGATAGAGTATAGAATAGGATAGAGGATAGGATAGGATAGAGGATAGGATAGGATAGAGGATAGGATAGGATAGGGGATTGGATAGTATAGAGGATAGGATACGATAGAGGATAGGATAGGTTAGAGGATAGGATAGGGGATTGGATAGGATAGAGGATAGGATAGGGTAGAGGATAGGATAGGATAGAGGATAGGATAGGATAGAGGATAGGATAGGATAGAGGATAGGAGCGGATAAAGGATAGGATAGTGGATTCGATAGGATAGAGGATAGGATATTATAGACGATAGAATAGGATAGAGGATAGGATAGGGGATTGGATAGGATAGAGGATACGATAGGATAGAGGATACGATAGAGGATTGGATAGTATAAAGGATAGGAGAGGTTATAGGATAGGATAGGATTGAGGATTGGATAGGAAAGAGGATAGTAGACGATAGAGGATAGGATAGGATAGATCATATGATAGGATAGGGGATAGTATAGGATAGAGGATAGGGTGGGATAGAGGGTAGGATAGGATAGAGGATAGAATAGGATAGAGGATAGGATAGGATAGAGGATAGGATAGGATAGAGGATAGGATTGGATAGAGGATAGGATAGGTAACTGGATAGGATAGAGGATCGGATAAGGTAGAGGATAGTATAGGATAGAGGATAGGATAGGATAGAGGATAGGATAGGGTATAGGATAGGATAGGATTAAGGATAGGATAGGATAGAGGACAGGATAGGATAGAGGATAGGATAGGATAGAGAATAGGATAGGATAGAGGATAGCATAGAGGATAGGATACGATAGAGGATAGGATAGGATAGAGGATAGGGTGGGATAGAGGATAGGATAGGATAGAGGATAGGATAGGATAGAGGATAGGGTGGGATAGAGGATAGGATGGGATAGAGGATAGGATAGGATAGAGGATAGGATAGGATAGAGGATAGGATAGGATAGAGGACAGGCTAGGATGGATTATAGGATAGGATAGAAAATAGGATAGGACAGTGGATAGTATAGGGTAGAGTATAGGATAGGATAGAGGATAGGATAGGATAGGATAGAGGATAGGATAGGATAGAGGATAGGATAGGATAGATCATATGATAGGATAGAGGATAGGGTGGGATAGAGGGTAGGATAGGATAGAGGATAGAATAGGATAGAGGATAGGATAGGATAGAAAATAGGATAGGACAGAGGATTGGATAGGATAGAGGATAAGATACGATAGAGGATAGGGTAGGATAGCGCAGAAGGATAGGATAGAGTATAGAATAGGATAGAGGATAGGATAGGATAGAAGATAGGATAGGATAGAGGATAGGATAGGATAGAGGATAGGATAGGATAGAGGATAGGGTAGGATAGAGAATAGGATAGGATAGAGGATAGGATAGGATAGAGGATAGGGTAGGATAGAGGATGGTATAGAGGATAGGATAGAGGATAGGATAGGATAGAGGATAGAGGATAGGATAGGATAGAGGATAGGATAGAGGATAGGATAGAGGATAGGATAGAGGATAGGATAGGATAGAGGATAGGATAGGATAGAGGATAGGATAGGATAGAGGATAGGATAGGATAGAGGATAGGATAGGATAGAGGATAGGATAGAATAGAGGATACGATAGGATAGAGGAAAGGATAGGATAGAGGATATGATAGGATAGAGGATAAGTCAGTCATGGATGATAGGATAGGATAGAGGATAGGATAGGATAGGATAGAGGATAGGATAGGATAGAGGATAGGATAGGATAGGATAGCGGATAGGATGAGATAGAGGATAGGATAGGATAGAGGATAGGATAGGATAGAGGATAGGATAGGATAGAGGATAGGGTGGGATAGAGGGTAGGATAGGATAGAGGATAGAATAGGATAGAGGATAGGATTGGATAGAGGATAGGATAGGATAGAGGATCGGATAGAGGATAGGATAGGATAGAGGATTTTATAGAGGATAGGATAGAGGATAGTATAGGATACAGGATAGGATAGGATAGAGGATAGGATAGGATACGATAGATGATAGGATAGAGGATAGGATAGGATAGAGGATCTGATAGAGGATAGGATAGGATAGAGGATAGGATAGGATAGTGGATCGGATAGAGGATAGGATATAATAGAGGATACGATATTATAGAGGATAGGATAGGATAGAGGATCGGATAGAGGATAGGATAGGATAGTGGATCGGATAGAGGATAGGATATAATAGAGGATACGATATTATAGATAATAGGATAGGATAGAGGATCGGATAAGATAGAGGATTGGATAGGATATGATAGAGGATAGGATAGGATAGAGGATAGGATATTATAGAGGATAGGATAGGATAGAGGATAGGATAGGATAGAGGATAGGATAGGATAGAGGATAGGATAGGATAGAGGATAGGATAGGATAGAGGATAGGATAGGATAGAGGATAGGATAGGATAGCGGATAGGATAGGATAGAGGATATGATAGGATAGAGGATAGGATAGGATAGAGGATAGGATAGGATACAGGATAGGATAGGATAGAGGATAGGATAGGATAGAGGATAGGATAGGATAGAGAATAGGATAGGATAGAGGATAGCATAGAGGATAGGATAGGATAGAGTACAGAATAGGATAGAGGATAGGATAGGATAGAGGATAGGATAGGATAGAGGATAGGATAGGATAGAGGATAGGATAGGATAGAGGACAGGCTAGGATGGATTATAGGATAGGATAGAAAATAGGATAGGACAGTGGATAGTATAGGGTAGAGTATAGGATAGGATAGAGGATAGGATAGGATAGGATAGAGGATAGGATAGGATAGAGTATAGGATAGGATAGATCATATGATAGGATAGAGGATAGGATAGGATAGAGGATAGGGTGGGATAGAGGGTAGGATAGGATAGAGGATAGAATAGGATAGAGGATAGGATTGGATAGAGGATAGGATAGGATAGAGGACAGGATAGGATAGAGGATAGGATAGGATAGAAAATAGGATAGGACAGAGGATTGGATAGGATAGAGGATAAGATACGATAGAGGATAGGGTAGGATAGCGCAGAAGGATAGGATAGAGTATAGAATAGGATAGAGGATAGGATAGGATAGAAGATAGGATAGGATAGAAGATAGGATAGGATAGAGGATAGGATAGGATAGAGGATAGGGTAGGATAGAGAATAGGATAGGATAGAGGATAGGATAGGATAGAGGATAGGGTAGGATAGAGAATGGTATAGAGGATAGGATAGAGGATAGGATAGGATAGAGGATAGAGGATAGGATAGGATAGAGGATAGGATAGGATAGAGGATAGGATAGGATAGAGGATAGGATAGGATAGAGGATAGGATAGGATAGAGGACAGGATAGGATAGAGGATAGGATAGGATAGAGGATAGGATAGGATAGAGGATAGGATAGGATAGAGGATAGGATAGGATAGAGGATAGGATAGGATAGAGGATAGGATAGAATAGAGGATACGATACGATAGAGGAAAGGATAGGATAGAGGATATGATAGGATAGAGGATAAGTCAGTCATGGATGATAGGATAGGATAGAGGATAGGATAGGATAGAGGATAGGATAGGATAGAGGATAGGATAGGATAGAGGACAGGATAGGATAGAGGATAGGATAGGATAGAGGATAGGATAGGATAGAGGATAGGATAGGATAGCGGATAGGATGAGATAGAGGATAGGATAGGATAGAGGATAGAGGATAGGATAGGATAGAGGATAGGATAGGATAGAGGATAGGGTGGGATAGAGGGTAGGATAGGATAGAGGATAGAATAGGATAGAGGATAGGATTGGATAGAGGATAGGATAGGATAGAGGACAGGATAGGATGGAGGATAGGATAGGATAGAAAATAGGATAGGACAGAGGATTGGATAGGATAGAGGATAAGATACGATAGAGGATAGGGTAGGATAGCGCAGAAGGATAGGATAGAGTATAGAATAGGATAGAGGACAGGATAGGATAGAGGATAGGATAGGATTGAGGATAGGATAGGATAGAGGATAGGATAGGATAGAGGATAGGATACGATAGAGGATAGGATAGGATAGATGATAATAGGATAGAGGATAGGATAGGATAGAGGATAGGATAGGATAGAGGATAGCATAGGATAGAGGATAGGATAGGATAGAGGATAGGATAAGATAGAGGATAGGATATTATAGAGGATAGGATAGGATAGAGGATAGGATAAGATAGAGGAAAGGATATGATAGTGAATAGGATAGGGTAGATGATATCATAGGATAGAGGATACGATATTATAGAGGATAGGATAGGATACAGGATAGGATAGGGGATTGGATAGTATAGAGGATAGGATAGGATACAGGATAGGATAGGATAGAGGATAGAATAGGATAGAGGATAGGATAGAGAATAGGATAGGATAGAGGATAGGATAGGATAGAGTACAGAATAGGATAGAGGATAGGATAGGATAGATGATAGGATAGGATAGAGGATAGGATAGGATAGAGGACAGGCTAGGATGGATTATAGGATAGGATAGAAAATAGGATAGGACAGTGGATAGTATAGGATACGATAGAGGATAGGATAGAGATTAGGATAGGATAGAGGATAGGATAGGATAGAGGATAGGATAGGATAGAGGATAGGATAGGATAGAGGATAGGATAAGATAGAGGATAGGATAGGATAGAGAATAGGATAGGGTAGATGATATTATAGGATAGAGGATACGATATTATAGAGGATAGGATAGGATAGAGGATAGGATCGGATAGAGGATAGGATAGGGGAATAGGATAGTAAGAGGATAGGATAGGATAGAGAATAGGATAGGTTAGAGGATAGGATAGGGGATGTAATAGGGTAGGGGATAGGATAGGGTAGAGGATAGGATAGGATAGAGGATAGGATAGGTTAGAGGATAGGATAGAGGATAGGATAGGATAGAGGATAGGATAGGATAGAGGATAGGATAGAGATTAGGATAGGATAGAGGATAGGATAGGATAGAGGATAGGATAGGATTTAGGATAGGATAGGATAGGATAGAGGACAGGATAGGATAGAGGATGGGATAGGATAGAGGATAGGATAGGATAGAGGATAGGATAGGATAGAGAATAGGATAGGATAGAGGATAGGATAGGATAGAGGATAGGATAGGATAGAGGATAGGATAGAGAATAGGATAGGATAGAGGATAGGATAGGATAGAGGATAGGATAGGATAGAGGATAGGATAGGATAGTGGATAGGATAGGATAGAGGATATGATAGGATAGAGGATAGGATAGGATAGAGGATAGGATAGGATACAGGATAGGATAGGATAGAGGATAGGATAGGATAGAGGATAGGATAGGATAGAGAATAGGATAGGATAGAGGATAGCATAGAGGATAGGATAGGATAGAGGATAGGATAGGATAGAGGATAGGGTGGGATAGAGGATAGGATAGGATAGAGGATAGGATAGGATAGAGGATAGGGTGGGATAGAGGATAGGATAGGATAGAGGATAGGATAGGATAGAGGATAGGATAGGATAGAGGATAGGATAGGATAGAGGACAGGATAGGATAGGATAGAAAATAGGATAGGACAGAGGATTGGATAGGATAGAGGATAAGATACGATAGAGGATAGGGTAGGATAGCGCAGAAGGATAGGATAGAGTATAGAATAGGATAGAGGATAGGATAGGATAGATCATATGATAGGATAGAGGATAGGATAGGATAGAGGATAGGTTGGGATAGAGGGTAGGATAGGATAGAGGATAGAATAGGAAAGAGGATAGGATTGGATAGAGGATAGGATAGGATAGAGGACAGGATAGGATAGAGGATAGGATAGGATAGAAAATAGGATAGTACAGAGGATTGGATAGGATAGAGGATAAGATACGATAGAGGATAGGGTAGGATAGCGCAGAAGGATAGGATAGAGTATAGAATAGGATAGAGGATAGGATAGGATAGAGGATAGAGGATAGGATAGGATAGAGGATAGGATAGGATAGAGGATAGGATAGGATAGAGGATAGGATACGATAGAGGATAGGATAGGATAGATGATAATAGGATAGAGGATAGGATAGGATAGAGGATAGGATAGGATAGAGGATAGGATAGGATAGAGGACAGGATAGGATAGAGGATAGGATAGGATTGAGGATAGGATAGGATAGAGGATAGGATAGGATAGAGGATAGGCTAGGATAGAGGATAGGATAGGATAGAGGATACGATAAGATAGAGGATACGATAGGATAGAGGATACGATAGAGGATTGGATAGTATAAAGGATAGGAGAGGTTATAGGATAGGATAGGATAGAAGAGAGGATAGGATAGAGGATAGGATAGGATAGAGGACAGGATAGGATAGAGGATAGGATAGGATAGAGAATAGGATAGGATAGAGGATAGCATAGAGGATAGGATGGGATAGAGGATAGGATAGGATAGAGGATAGGGTGGGATAGAGGATAGGATAGGATAGAGGACAGGATAGGATAGAGGATAGGATAGGATAGAGGATAGGATAGGATAGAGGACAGGCTAGGATGGATTATAGGATAGGATAGAAAATAGGATAGGACAGTGGATAGTATAGGGTAGAGTATAGGATAGGATAGAGGATAGGATAGGATAGGATAGAGGATAGGATAGGATAGAGGACAGGATAGGATGGAGGATAGGATAGGATAGAAAATAGGATAGGACAGAGGATAGGGTAGGATAGAGGATATGATAGGATAGAGGATAGTATAGGATAGAGGATATAGGATATAGGATTGGATAGGATACAGGATAGGATACGATAGAGGATAGGATAGTGTAGGATAGAGAATAGGATAGGATGGATGCTATTATAATATAGAGTACAGGATAGGATAGAGGGCAGGATAGGATAGAGGATACGATATTACAGAGGATAGGATAGGATAGAGGATAGGATAGGGGATTGGATAGGAAAGAGGATAGGAGACGATAGAGGACAGGATAGGATAGAGGACATAATAGGATAGAGGATAGGATAGAATAGAGAATAGGATAGGGTAGATGATATTACAGGATAGAGGATACGATATTATAGAGGATAGGATAGGATAGAGGATACGATACGGTAGACGATAGGGGATTGGATCGGATACAGGATAGGAGACGGTTAACGATAGGATAGGATAGGACAGAGGATAGGGTAGGATAGAGGATAGGATAGGATAGAGGATAGGATAGGCTGGAGGATAGGATAGGATAGAGGATAGGGTGGGATAGAGGATAGGATAGGATAGCGGATAGGATAGGATAGAGGATAGGACAAGATAGAGGATACGATAAGATAGAGGATACGATAGGATAGAGGATACGATAGAGGATTGGATAGTATAAAGGATAGGAGAGGTTATAGGATAGGATAGGATAGAAGAGAGGATAGGATAGAGGATAGGATAGGATAGAGGACAGGATAGGATAGAGGATAGGATAGGATAGAGAATAGGATAGGATAGAGGATAGGATAGAGATTAGGATAGGATAGAGGATAGGATAGGATAGAGGATAGGATAGGATTTAGGATAGGATAGGATAGGATAGAGGACAGGATAGGATAGAGGATGGGATAGGATAGAGGATAGGATAGGATAGAGGATAGGATAGGATAGAGAATAGGATAGGATAGAGGATAGGATAGGATAGAGGATAGGATAGGATAGAGGATAGGATAGAGAATAGGATAGGATAGAGGATAGGATAGGATAGAGGATAGGATAGGATAGAGGATAGGATAGGATAGTGGATAGGATAGGATAGAGGATATGATAGGATAGAGGATAGGATAGGATAGAGGATAGGATAGGATACAGGATAGGATAGGATAGAGGATAGGATAGGATAGAGGATAGGATAGGATAGAGAATAGGATAGGATAGAGGATAGCATAGAGGATAGGATAGGATAGAGGATAGGATAGGATAGAGGATAGGGTGGGATAGAGGATAGGATAGGATAGAGGATAGGATAGGATAGAGGATAGGGTGGGATAGAGGATAGGATAGGATAGAGGATAGGATAGGATAGAGGATAGGATAGGATAGAGGATAGGATAGGATAGAGGACAGGATAGGATAGAGGATAGGATAGGATAGAAAATAGGATAGGACAGAGGATTGGATAGGATAGAGGATAAGATACGATAGAGGATAGGGTAGGATAGCGCAGAAGGATAGGATAGAGTATAGAATAGGATAGAGGATAGGATAGGATAGATCATATGATAGGATAGAGGATAGGATAGGATAGAGGATAGGTTGGGATAGAGGGTAGGATAGGATAGAGGATAGAATAGGAAAGAGGATAGGATTGGATAGAGGATAGGATAGGATAGAGGACAGGATAGGATAGAGGATAGGATAGGATAGAAAATAGGATAGTACAGAGGATTGGATAGGATAGAGGATAAGATACGATAGAGGATAGGGTAGGATAGCGCAGAAGGATAGGATAGAGTATAGAATAGGATAGAGGATAGGATAGGATAGAGGATAGAGGATAGGATAGGATAGAGGATAGGATAGGATAGAGGATAGGATAGGATAGAGGAT
This sequence comes from Halictus rubicundus, assembly GCF_050948215.1. Classification (NCBI taxonomy): domain Eukaryota; kingdom Metazoa; phylum Arthropoda; class Insecta; order Hymenoptera; family Halictidae; genus Halictus; species Halictus rubicundus. Next base: position 232,699 of record NW_027488792.1, read on the forward strand.
AGGATACGATAGAGGATAGGATAGGATAGATGATAATAGGATAGAGGATAGGATAGGATAGAGGATAGGATAGGATAGAGGATAGGATAGGATAGAGGACAGGATAGGATAGAGGATAGGATAGGATTGAGGATAGGATAGGATAGAGGATAGGATAGGATAGAGGATAGGCTAGGATAGAGGATAGGATAGGATAGAGGATACGATATTACAGAGGATAGGATAGGATAGAGGATAGGATAGGGGATTGGATAGGAAAGAGGATAGGAGACGATAGAGGACAGGATAGGATAGAGGACATAATAGGATAGAGGATAGGATAGAATAGAGAATAGGATAGGGTAGATGATATTACAGGATAGAGGATACGATATTATAGAGGATAGGATAGGATAGAGGATACGATACTATAGAGGATAGGATAGAGAATATGATACGGTAGACGATAGGGGATTGGATCGGATACAGGATAGGAGACGGTTAACGATAGGATAGGATAGGACAGAGGATAGGGTAGGATAGAGGATAGGATAGGATAGAGGATAGGATAGGCTGGAGGATAGGATAGGATAGAGGATAGGGTGGGATAGAGGATAGGATAGGATAGCGGATAGGATAGGATAGAGGATAGGACAAGATAGAGGATAGGATAGGATAGAGGATAGTATAGGATAGAGGATATAGGATGTAGGATTGGATAGCATACAGGATAGGATACGATAGAGGATAGGATAGTGTAGGATAGAGAATAGGATAGGATGGATGCTATTATAATATAGAGTACAGGATAGGATAGAGGATACGATATTTTACAGGAGAGGATCGAATAGAGGATAGGATAGGGGATTTAATAGGATAGAGGATAAGATAGGATAGAGGATAGGATTGGATAGCCGATAGGATAGGATAGAGTATAGAATAGGATAGAGGTTAGGATAGGACTGAGAATAGGATAGGATAGATGATATTATAGGAAAGAGGATAGGATAGGATAGAGGATCGGATAAGATAGAGGATTGGATAGGATAGGATAGAGGATAGGATAGGGGATTGTATAGGATAGAGGACAGGAGACGATAGAGAATATAATAGGATAGATGATAGGATAGGATAGAGGATAGGATATTATAGAGGATAGGATAGGATAGAGGATAGGATAGGATAGAGGATAGGATAGGATAGAGGATAGGGTAGGATAGACGATAGGATAGGATAGAGGAAAGTATAGGATAGAGGATATGATAGGATAGAGGATAAGTCAGTCATGGATGATGGGATAGGATAGAGGATAGGATAGGATAGAGGATAGGATAGGATAGGATAGAGGATAGGATAGGATAGAGGATAGGATAGGATAGAGGATAGGATAGGATAGAGTATAGGGTAGGATAGACGATAGGATAGGATAGAGGAAAGGATAGGATAGAGGATATGATAGGATAGGATAGAGGAAAGGATAGGATAGAGGATATGATAGGATAGGATAGAGGATAGGATAGGATAGAGGATAGGATAGGATAGGATAGAGGATAGGATAGGATAGAGGATAGGATAGGATAGAGGATAGGATAGGATAGAGGATAGGATAGGATAGAGTATAGGGTAGGATAGACGATAGGATAGGATAGAGGAAAGGATAGGATAGAGGATATGATAGGATAGGATAGAGGAAAGGATAGGATAGAGGATATGATAGGATAGGATAGAGGATAGGATAGGATAGAGGATAGGATAGGATAGAGGATAGGATAGGATAGAGGATAGGATCGGATAGAGAATAGGATAGGATAGAGGATAGGATAGGATAGAGGATAGGATAGTATAGAGGGTAGGATAGAGGATAGGATAAAGGATAGGATAGAGGATTGGATAGGATGGAGGATACGATAGAGGATTGGATAGTATAAAGGATAGGAGAGGATGGAGGATAGAATATGATAGAGGATACGATATTATAGAGGATATGATAGGATAGAGTATAGGATAGGATAGAGGATAGGATAGGATAGAGGATAGGATAGGATAGAGGATATGATAGGATAGAGGATAGGATAGGATAAAGGATAGCATAGAATAGAGTATAGGATAGGATAGAGGATAGGATATGATAGAGGATTGGATAGGAAAGAGGATAGGAGACGGTAGAGGATAGGATAGGATAGGATAGAGAATAGGATAGGATAGAGGATAGGATAGGATAGAGGATAGGATAGGATAGAGGATAGGATAGGATATAGGATAGGATATGATAGAGGATAGAATAGGATAGAGGATAGGATAGGATAGAGGATAGGATAGGATAGAGGATAGCATAGAATAGAGGATAGGATAGGATAAAGGATAGCATAGAATAGAGGATAGGATAGGATAGAGGATAGGATATGATAAAGGATAGGATAGGATAGAGGATAGGATAGGATAGAGGATAGGATAGGATAGAGGATATGATAGGATAGAGGATAGGATAGGATAGAGGATAGGATAGGATAGAGGATAGGATAGGATAGAGGATAGGAGACGATAAGGATAGGATAGGATAGAGGATAGGATAGGATAGTGGATCGGATAGAGGATAGGATATAATAGAGGATACGATATTATAGAGGATAGGATAGGATAGAGGATCCGATAAGATAGAGGATTGGATAGGATAGGATACAGGATAGGATAGGATAGAGGATAGGATAGGATAGAGGATAGGATATTATAGAGGATAGGATAGGATAGAGGATAGGATAGGATAGAGGATAGGATAGGATAGAGGATAGGGTAGGATAGACGATAGGATAGGATAGAGGAAAGGATAGGATAGAGGATATGATAGGATAGGATAGAGGAAAGGATAGGATAGAGGATATGATAGGATAGGATAGAGGATAGGATAGGATAGAGGATAGGATAGGATAGAGGATAGGATAGGATAGAGGATAGGATAGGATAGAGGATAGGATAGGATAGCGGATAGGATAGGATAGAGGATATGATAGGATAGAGGATAGGATAGGATAGAGGATAGGATAGGATACAGGATAGGATAGGATAGAGGATAGGATAGGATAGAGGATAGGATAGGATACGATAGATGATAGGATAGATGATAGGATAGGATAGAGGATCTGATAGAGGATAGGATAGGATAGAGGATAGGATAGGATAGAGGATAGGATAGGATAGTGGATCGGATAGAGGATAGGATAGGATAGAGGATAGGATAGGATAGAGGATAGGATAGGATAGAGGATAGGATAGGATAGAGGATAGTATAGGATAGAGGATATAGGATATAGGATTGGATAGCATACAGGATAGGATACGATAGAGGATAGGATAGTGTAGGATAGAGAATAGGATAGGATGGATGCTATTATAATATAGAGTACAGGATAGGATAGAGGATACGATATTATACAGGAGAGGATCGAATAGAGGATAGGATAGGGGATTTAATAGGATAGAGGATAGGATAGGATAGAGGATAGGATTGGATAGCCGATAGGATAGGATAGAGTATAGAATAGGATAGAGGTTAGGATAGGACTGAGAATAGGATAGGATAGATGATATTATAGGAAAGAGGATAGGATATGATAGAGGATACGATATTATAGAGGATAGGATAGGATAGAGGATCGGATAAGATAGAGGATTGGATAGGATAGGATAGAGGATAGGATAGGATTGAGGATAGGATAGGATAGAGGATAGGATAGGGGATTGGATAGGATAGAGGATAGGAGACGCTAGAGGATAGGATAGGGGATTGTATAGGATAGAGGACAGGAGACGATAGAGAATATAATAGGATAGATGATAGGATAGGATAGAGGATAGGATATTATAGAGGATAGGATAGGATAGAGGATAGGATAGGATAGAGGATAGGATAGGATAGAGGATAGGGTAGGATAGACGATAGGATAGGATAGAGGAAAGGATAGGATAGAGGATATGATAGGATAGAGGATAAGTCAGTCATGGATGATAGGATAGGATAGAGGATAGGATAGGATAGAGGATAGGATAGGATAGGATAGAGGATAGGATAGGATAGAGGATAGGATAGGATAGAGGATAGGATAGGATAGAGGATAGTGTAGGATAGACGATAGGATAGGATAGAGGAAAGGATAGGATAGAGGATATGATAGGATAGGATAGAGGAAAGGATAGGATAGAGGATATGATAGGATAGGATAGAGGATAGGATAGGATAGAGGATAGGATAGGATAGAGGATAGGATAGGATAGCGGATAGGATAGGATAGAGGATATGATAGGATAGAGGATAGGATAGGATAGAGGATAGGATAGGATAGAGGATCGGATAGAGGATAGGATAGGATAGGATAGAGGATTTTATAGAGGATAGGATAGAGGATAGGATAGGATACAGGATAGGATAGGATAGAGGATAGGATAGGATACGATAGATGATAGGACAGAGGATAGGATAGGATAGAGGATCTGATAGAGGATAGGATAGGATGGAGGATAGGATAGGATAGTGGATCGGATAGAGGATAGGATATAATAGAGGATACGATATTATAGAGGATAGGATAGGATAGAGGATCGGATAGAGGATAGGATAGAATAGAGGATTTTATAGAGGATAGGATAGAGGATAGGATAGGATACAGGATAGGATAGGATAGGATACGATAGATGATAGGATAGATGATAGGATAGGATAGAGGATCTGATAGAGGATAGGATAGGATAGAGGATAGGATAGGATAGTGAATCGGATAGAGGATAGGATATAATAGAGGATACGATATTATAGAGGATAGGAAAGGATAGAGGATCGGATAAGATAGAGGATTGGATAGGATAGGATAGAGGATAGGATAGGATAGAGGATAGGATATTATAGAGGATAGGATAGGATAGAGGATATGATAGGATAGAGGATAAGTCAGTCATGGATGATAGGATAGGATAGAGGATAGGATAGGATAGAGGATAGGATAGGATAGGATAGAGGATAGGATAGGATAGAGGATAGGATAGGATAGAGGATAGGATAGGATAGAGGATAGTGTAGGATAGACGATAGGATAGGATAGAGGAAAGGATAGGATAGAGGATATGATAGGATAGGATAGAGGAAAGGATAGGATAGAGGATATGATAGGATAGGATAGAGGATAGGATAGGATAGAGGATAGGATAGGATAGAGGATAGGATAGGATAGCGGATAGGATAGGATAGAGGATATGATAGGATAGAGGATAGGATAGGATAGAGGATAGGATAGGATAGAGGATCGGATAGAGGATAGGATAGGATAGGATAGAGGATTTTATAGAGGATAGGATAGAGGATAGGATAGGATACAGGATAGGATAGGATAGAGGATAGGATAGGATACGATAGATGATAGGACAGAGGATAGGATAGGATAGAGGATCTGATAGAGGATAGGATAGGATGGAGGATAGGATAGGATAGTGGATCGGATAGAGGATAGGATATAATAGAGGATACGATATTATAGAGGATAGGATAGGATAGAGGATCGGATAGAGGATAGGATAGAATAGAGGATTTTATAGAGGATAGGATAGAGGATAGGATAGGATACAGGATAGGATAGGATAGGATACGATAGATGATAGGATAGATGATAGGATAGGATAGAGGATCTGATAGAGGATAGGATAGGATAGAGGATAGGATAGGATAGTGAATCGGATAGAGGATAGGATATAATAGAGGATACGATATTATAGAGGATAGGAAAGGATAGAGGATCGGATAAGATAGAGGATTGGATAGGATAGGATAGAGGATAGGATAGGATAGAGGATAGGATATTATAGAGGATAGGATAGGATAGAGGATAGGATAGGATAGAGGATAGGATAGGATAGAGGATAGGGTAGGATAGACGATAGGATAGGATAGAGGAAAGGATAGGATAGAGGATATGATAGGATAGGATAGAGGAAAGGATAGGATAGAGGATATGATAGGATAGGATAGAGGATAGGATAGGATAGAGGATAGGATAGGATAGCGGATAGGATAGGATAGAGGATATGATAGGATAGAGGATAGGATAGGATAGAGGATAGGATAGGATACAGGATAGGATAGGATAGAGGATAGGATAGGATAGAGGATAGGATAGGATACGATAGATGATAGGATAGATGATAGGATAGGATAGAGGATCTGATAGAGGATAGGATAGGATAGAGGATAGGATAGGATAGTGGATCGGATAGAGGATAGGATAGGATAGAGGATAGGATAGGATAGAGGATAGGATAGGATAGAGGATAGGATAGGATAGAGGATAGGGTAGGATAGACGATAGGATAGGATAGAGGAAAGGATAGGATAGAGGATATGATAGGATAGGATAGAGGAAAGGATAGGATAGAGGATATGATAGGATAGGATAGAGGATAGGATAGGATAGAGGATAGGATAGGATAGCGGATAGGATAGGATAGAGGATATGATAGGATAGAGGATAGGATAGGATAGAGGATAGGATAGGATACAGGATAGGATAGGATAGAGGATAGGATAGGATAGAGGATAGGATAGGATACGATAGATGATAGGATAGATGATAGGATAGGATAGAGGATCTGATAGAGGATAGGATAGGATAGAGGATAGGATAGGATAGTGGATCGGATAGAGGATAGGATAGGATAGAGGATAGGATAGGATAGAGGATAGGATAGGATAGAGGATAGGATAGGATAGAGGATAGGATAGGATAGAGGATAGGATAGGATAGAGGATCGGATAGGATAGAGGATAGGATAGGATAGTGGATAGGATAGGATAGAGGATAGGATAGGATAGAGGATAGGATAGGATAGAGGATAGGATAGGATAGAGGATAGGATAGGATAGAGGATAGGGTAGGATAGAGGATGGTATACAGGATAGGATAGAGGATAGGATAGGATAGAGGATAGGATAGGATGCGGATAGGATAGGATAGAGGATATGATAGGATAGAGGATAGGATAGGATAGAGGATAGGATAGGATAGAGGATAGGATAGGATAGAGGATAGGATAGAATAGAGGATACGATAGGATAGAGGATATGATAGGATAGAGGATATGATAGGATAGAGGATAGGATAGGATACAGGATAGGATAGGATAGAGGATAGGATAGGATAGAGGATAGGATAGGATACGATAGATGATAGGATAGATGATAGGATAGGATAGAGGATCTGATAGAGGATAGGATAGGATAGAAGATAGGATAGGATAGAGGATAGGATAGGATAGAGGATAGGATAGGATAGAGGATAGGATAGGATAGAGGATAGGATAGGATAGAGGATAGGATAGGATAGAGGATCGGATAGAGGATAGGATAGAATAGAGGATGTTATAGAGGATAGGATAGAGGATAGGATAGGATAGAGGATAGGATAGGATAGAGGATAGGATAGGATAGAGGATAGGATAGGATAGAGGATAGGATAGGATAGAGGATAGGATAGAATAGAGGATACGATAGCATAGAGGATAGGATAGGATAAAGGATAGGATAGGATACAGGATAGGATAGGGTAGATGATATTATGGGATAGATGATACGATATTATAGAGGATAGGATAGGATAGAGGATAGGGTAGGGGATTGGATAGGATAGAGGATTGGATAGGATAGTTGATAGAATATGATAGAGGATACGATATTATAGAGGATAGGATAGGACAGAGGATAGGGTAGGGGATTGGATAGGAAAGAGGATAGGAGACGATAGAGGATAGGATAGGATAGAGGATAGGATAGGATAGAGGATAGGATAGGATAGAGGATAGGATAGGATAGAGGATAGGATAGGATAGAGGATAGGATAGGATAGAGGATAGGATAGGATAGAGGATAGGATAGGATAGAGGATAGGATAGGATAGAGGATAGGATAGGATAGAGGATAGGATAGGATAGAGGATAGGATAGGATAGAGGATAGGATAGGGTAGAGGATAGGACAGGATAGAGGATGGGATCGGATAGAGGATTGGATAGGACAGAGGATAGGATAGGATAGAGGATAGGATAGGATAGATGATAGGATAGGATAGAGTATAGGATATAGGATTGGATAGGATGGAGGATAGGATACGTTAGGGGATAGGATAGAATAGGATAGAGAATTGGATAGGATAGATGATATTATAGGATAGAGGACAGGATAGGACAGAGGATACGATATTATAGAGGATAGGATAGGATAGAGGATAGGATAGGATAGAGGATAGGATAGGATAGAGGATAGGATAGGATAGAGGATAGGATAGGATACAGGATAGGATAGGGTAGATTATATTATGGGATAGATGATACGATATTATAGAGGATAGGATAGGATAGAGGATAGGATAGGGGATTGGATAGGATAGAGGATTGGATAGGATAGTTGATAGAATATGATAGAGGATACGATATTATAGAGGATAGGATAGGATAGAGGATAGGGTAGGAGATTGGATAGGAAAGAGGATAGGAGACGATAGAGGATAGGATAGGATAGAATATAGGATAGGATAGAGGATAGGATAGGATAGAGGATAGGATAGGATAGAGGATAGGATAGGATAGAGGATAGGATAGGATAGATGATAGGATAGGATAGAGGATAGGATAGTTTAGAGGATAGGATAGGATAGAGGATAGGATAGGATAGAGGATAGGATAGGAGAGAGGATAGGATAGGATAGAGATTAGGGTAGGATAGAGGATAGGATAGGGTAGAATATAGGATATAGGATTGGTTAGGATAGAGGAGAGGATACGTTAGGGGATAGGATAGGATAGGATAGAGAATAGGATAGGATAGAGGACAGGATAGGACAGAGGATACGATATTATAGAGGATAGGATAGGATAGAGGATAGGATAGGATAGAGGATGGGATTGGATAGAGGATAGGATAGGATAGGGGATAGGATAGGATAGGGGATAGGATAGGATAGAGGATAGGATAGGATAGATGATAGGATAGGATAGAGGATAGGATAGGATAGAGGATAGGAAAGGATAGAGGATAGGATAGGATAGGATAGAGGATAGGATAGGATAGAGGATAGGATAGGGTAGAGGATGGGATCGGATAGAGGATAGGATAGGGGATTGGATAGTATAGAGGATAGGATAGGATACAGGATAGGATAGGATAGAGGATAGAATAGGATAGAGGATAGGATAGAGAATAGGATACGATAGAGGATAGGATAGGATAGAGTATAGAATAGGATAGAGGATAGGATAGGATAGAGGATAGGATAGGATAGAGGATAGGATAGTATAGATTATAGGATATAGGATTGGATAGGATAGAGGATAAGATACGATAGAGGATAGGGTAGGATAGCGCAGAAGGATAGGATAGAGGACAGGATAGGATAGAGGATAGGATAGGATAGATGATAATAGGATAGAGGATAGGATAGGATAGATGATAGGATAGGATAGAGGATAGGATAGGATAGAGGATAGGATAGGATAGAGGATAGGATAGGATAGATGATAGGATAGGATAGAGGATAGGATAGGATAGAGGATAGGATAGGATAGAGGATAGGATAGGATAGGATAGAGGATAGGATAGGATAGAGGATAGGATAGGATAGAGGATAGGATAGGGTAGAGGATAGGATAGGATTGAGGATAGGATAGGATAGAGGATAGGATAGTATAGAGGATAGGATAGGATAGAGAATAGGATAGGATAGAGGATAGGATAGGAGAGAGGATAGGATAGGACAGCGGATAGAATAGGATAGAGGATAGGATAGGATAGAGGATAGGATAGGATAGAGGATAGGATAGGATAGAGGATAGGATAGGATAGAGATTAGGATAGGGTAGATGATATTATAGGATAGAGGATACGATATTTTAGAGGATAGGATAGGATAGAGGATAGGATCGGATAGAGGATAGGATAGGATAGAGGATAGGATCGGTTAGAGGATAGGATAGGGGATTGGACAGTAAGAGGATAGGATAGGATAGAGGATAGGATAGGTTAGAGGATAGGATAGGGGATGTAATAGGGTAGGGGATAGGATAGGGTAGAGGATAGGATAGGATAGAGGATAGAATAGGTTAGAGGATAGGGTAGAGGATAGGATAGGATAGAGGATAGGATAGGATAGAGGATAGGATAGAGATTAGGATAGGATAGAGGATAGGATAGGATAGAGGATAGGATAGGATTGAGGATAGGATATAATAGGATAGAGGATAGAATAGGATAGAGGATAGGATAGGATAGAGGATAGGATAGGATAGTGGATAGGATAGGATAGAGGATAGGATAGGATTGAGGATAGGATAGGATAGGATAGAGGATAGAATAGGATAGAGGATAGGATAGGATAGAGGATAGGATAGGATAGAGGATAGGATAGGATAGGATAGAGGATAGGATAGGATAGAGGATAGGATAGAGAATAGGATAGGATAGAGGATAGGATAGGATAGAGTATAGAATAGGATAGAGGATAGGATAGGATAGAGGATAGGATAGGATAGAGGATAGGATAGGATAGAGGATAGGATAGTATAGATTATAGGATATAGGATTGGATAGGATAGAGGATAGGATACGATAGAGGATAGGGTAGGATAGCGCAGAAGCATAGGATAGAGTATAGAATAGGATAGAGGACAGGATAGGATAGAGGATAGGATAGGATTGAGGATAGGATAGGATAGAGGATAGGATAGGATAGAGGATAGGATAGGATAGAGGATAGGATAGAGAATAGGACAGGATAGAGGAGACGATAGAGGATAGCATAGGATAGAGGATAGGATAGGATAGAGGATAGGATTGCATAGAGGATAGGATAGGGGATTGGATAGGATAGAGAATAGGATAGGATAGAGGATAGGATAGGATAGAGGATAGGATAGGATAGAGGATAGGATAGGATAGAGGATAGGATAGGATAGAGGATTGGATAGTATAGATTATAGGATATAGGATTGGATAGGATAGAGGATAGGATACGATAGAGGATAGGGTAGGATAGCGCAGAAGCATAGGATAGAGTATAGAATAGGATAGAGGACAGGATAGGATAGAGGATAGGATAGGATTGAGGATAGGATATTATAGAGGATAGGATAGGATAGAGGATAGGATAGGATAGAGGATAGGATAGGATAGAGAATAGGATAGGGTAGATGATATTATAGGATAGAGGATACGATATTTTAGAGGATAGGATAGGATAGAGGATAGGATAGGATAGAGGATAGGATAGAGAATAGGATAGGATAGAGGATAGGATAGGATAGAGTATAGAATAGGATAGAGGATAGGATAGGATAGAGGATAGGATAGGATAGAGGATAGGATAGGATAGAGGATAGGATAGTATAGATTATAGGATAGTATAGATTATAGGATATAGGATTGGATAGGATAGAGGATAGGGTAGGATAGCGCAGAAGCATAGGATAGAGTATAGAATAGGATAGAGGACAGGATAGGATAGAGGATGGGATAGGATTGAGGATAGGATAGGATAGAGGATAGGATAGGATAGAGGATAGGATAGGATAGAGGATAGGATAGAGAATAGGACAGGATAGAGGAGACGATAGAGGATAGCATAGGATAGAGGATAGGATAGGATAGAGGATAGGATTGCATGGAGGATAGGATAGGGGATTGGATAGGATAGAGAATAGGATAGGATAGAGGATAGGATAGGATAGAGGATAGGATAGGATAGAGGATAGGATAGGATAGAGGATAGGATAGGATAGAGGATAGGATAGGATAGAGGATAGGATAGGATAGAGGATAGGATAGGGGATTGGATAGGAAAGAGGATAGGAGACGATAGAGGATAGGATAGGATAGGACAGAGGATAGGATAGGATAGAGATTAGGGTAGGATAGAGGATAGGATAGGGTAGAATATAGGATATAGGATTGGTTAGGATAGAGGAGAGGATACGTTAGGGGATAGGATAGGATAGGATAGAGAATAGGATAGGATAGAGGACAGGATAGGACAGAGGATACGATATTATAGAGGATAGGATACGATAGAGGATAGGATAGGATAGAGGATAGGATAGAATAGAGAATAGGATAGGGTAGATGATATTATACGATAGTGGATACGATAATATAGATGATAGGATAGGATAGAGGATAGGATCGGATAGAGGATAGGATAGGGATTGGATAGGATAGAGGATTGGATAGGATAGAGGGTAGAATATGATAGAGGTTACGATATTATAGAGGATAGGATAGGATAGGGGATAGGATAGGATAGAGGATAGGATACGATAGAGGATAGGATAGAGAATAGGATAGGATAGAGGATAGGATAGGATACAGGATAGGATAGGATAGAGAATAGGATAGTGTAGATGATATTATAGGATAGAGGATAAGATATTATAGAGGATAGGATAGGATAGAGGATAGTATCGCATAGAGGATACGATAGGGGATTGGATAGGATAGAGGATAGGATAGGATAGAGGATAGGATAGGATACAGGATACGATATTATAGTGAATAAGATAGGATAGATGATAGGAGCCTATAAATGATAAGATAGTAGATTCGATTGGATAGAGGATAGGATATTATAGAGGATAGGATACCATAGAGGATAGGATAGGATAGAGGATACGATAGAGGGTTGGATAGTATAAAGGATAGGATAGGATAGAGGATAGGATAGTGGATTGGATAGGACAGAGGATAGAATAGGATAGAGGATACGATATTATAGAGGATAGGATAGGATAGAGGATAGGATAGGGGATTGGATAGGATAGGGGATTGGACAGGATAGAGGATAGGAGACGATAGAGGATAGGATAGGATAGAGGATAGGATAGGATAGAGGATAGGATACGATAGAGGATAGGATAGGATAGAGGATAGGATAGGATAGAGGATAGGATAGGATAGAGGATAGGATAGGATAGAGGATGGGATAGGATAGACGATAGGATAAGATAGAGGATAGGATAGGATAGAGGATAGGACAGGATAAAGGATAGCATAGAATAGAAGATAGGATAGGATAGAGGATAGGATATGATAGAGGATAGGATAGGATAGAGGATAGGATAGTATAGAGGGTAGGATAGAGGATAGGATAAAGGATAGGATAGAGGATTGGATAGGATAGAAGATAGAATATAATAGAGGATACGATATTATAGAGGATAGGATAGGATAGAGGATAGGATAGGGGATTGGATAGGAAAGAGGATAGGATAGGATAGAGGATAGGATAGGTTAGAGGATAGGATAGGGGATAGGATAGGATAGAGTATAGGATATAGGATTGGATAGGATAGAGGATAGGATACGTTAGGTGATAGGATAGGATTGGATACAGAATAGGATAGGATAGATGATATTATAGGATAGAAGACAGGATAGGACAGAGGATACGATATTATAGAGGATAGGATAGGATAGAGGATAGGATATGATAGAGGATAGGATAGGATAGAGGATAGGATAGGATAGAGGATAGGATAGGATAGAGGATAGGATCGGATAGAGGATAGGATAGGATAGAGGATAGGATCGGCCAGAGGATAGGATAGGGGATTGGACAGTAAGAGGATAGGATAGGATAGAGGATAGGATAGGTTAGAGGATAGGATAGGGGATGTAATAGGGTAGGGGATAGGATAGGGTAGAGGATAGGATAGGATAGAGGATAGGATAGGTTAGAGGATAGGATAGAGGATAGGATAGGATAGAGGATAGGATAGGATAGAGGATAGGATAGGATTGAGGATAGGATAGGATAGGATAGAGGATAGAATAGGATAGAGGATAGGATAGGATAGAGGATAGGATAGGATAGAGGATAGGATAGGATAGAGGATAGGATAGGATAGAGGATAGGATAGAGAATAGGATAGGATAGAGGATAGGATAGGATAGAGTATAGAATAGGATAGAGGATAGGATAGGATAGAGGATAGGATAGGATAGAGGATAGGATAGGATAGAGGATAGGATAGTATAGATTATAGGATATAGGATTGGATAGGATAGAGGATAGGATACGATAGAGGATAGGGTAGGATAGCGCAGAAGGATAGGATAGAGTATAGAATAGGATAGAGGACAGGATAGGATAGAGGATAGGATAGGATTGAGGATAGGATAGGATAGAGGATAGGATAGGATAGAGGATAGGATAGGATAGAGGATAGGATAGAGAATAGGACAGGATAGAGGAGACGATAGAGGATAGCATAGGATAGAGGATAGGATAGGATAGAGGATAGGATTGCATAGAGGATAGGATAGGGGATTGGATAGGATAGAGAATAGGATAGGATAGAGGATAGGATAGGATAGAGGATAGGATAGGATAGAAGATAGGATAGGATAGAGGATAGGATAGGATTTAGGATAGGATAGGATTGGATAGAGGACAGGATAGGATAGAGGATAGGATAGGATAGAGGATAGGATAGGATAGAGGATAGGATAGGATAGAGGATAGGATAAGATAGAGGATAGGAGAGGATAGAGAATAGGATAGGGTAGATGATATTATAGGATAGAGGATACGATATTACAGAGGATAGGATAGGATAGAGGATAGGATCGGATAGAGGATAGGATAGGGGATTGGATAGTAAGAGAATAGGATAGGATAGAGGATAGGATAGGTTAGAGGATAGGATAGGGGATGTAATAGGGTAGGGGATAGCATAGGGTAGAGGAGAGGATAGGATAGAGGATAGGATAGGTTAGAGGATAGAATAGAGGATAGGATAGGATAGAGGATAGGATAGAGATTAGGATAGGATAGAGGATAGGATAGGATAGAGGATAGGATAGGATAGAGGATAGGATAGGATTTAGGATAGGATAGGATAGGATAGAGGACAGGATAGGATAGAGGATAGGATAGGATAGAGGATAGGATAGGATAGAGGATAGGATAGGATAGAGGATAGGATAGAGAATAGGATAGGATAGAGGATAGGATAGGATAGAGTATAGAATAGGATAGAGGATAGGATAGGATAGAGGATAGGATAGGATAGAGGATAGGATAGGATAGAGGATAGGATAGTATAGATTATAGGATATAGGATTGGATAGGATAGAGGATAGGATACGATAGAGGATAGGGTAGGATAGCGCAGAAGGATAGGATAGAGTATAGAATAGGATAGAGGACAGGATAGGATAGAGGATAGGATAGGATAGAGGATAGGATAGGATAGAGGATAGCATAAGATAGAGGATAGGAGAGGATAGAGAATAGGATAGGGTAGATGATATTATAGGATAGAGGATACGATATTACAGAGGATAGGATAGGATAGAGGATAGGATCGGATAGAGGATAGGATAGGGGATTGGAGAGTAAGAGAATAGGATAGGATAGAGGATAGGATAGGTTAGAGGATAGGATAGGGGATGTAATAGGGTAGGGGATAGCATAGGGTAGAGGAGAGGATAGGATAGGGGATAGGATAGGTTAGAGGATAGAATAGAGGATAGGATAGGATAGAGGATAGGATAGAGATTAGGATAGGATAGAGGATAGGATAGGATAGAGGATAGGATAGGATGTAGGATAGGATAGGATATCATAGAGGACAGGATAGGATAGAGGATAGGATAGGATAGAGTATAGAATAGGATAGAGGATAGGATAGGATAGAGGATAGGATAGGATAGAGGATAGGATAGGATAGAGGATAGGATAGGATAGAGGATAGGATAGGATAGAGGATAGGATAGAGAATAGGATAGGATAGAGGATAGGATAGGATAGAGTATAGAATAGGATAGAGGATAGGATAGGATAGAGGATAGGATAGGATAGAGGATAGGACAGGATAGAGGATAGGATAGTATAGAGGATAGGATAGGATAGAGGATAGGATAGAGAATAGGACAGGATAGAGGAGACGATAGAGGATAGCATATGATAGAGGATAGGATAGGATAGAGGATAGGATAGGATAGAGGATAGGATAGGATAGAGGGTAGGATAGGATAGAGGATAGGATAGGGTAGAGGATACGATAGAGGATTGGATAGTATAAAGGATAGGAGACGATAGAGGATAGGATAGAAGATAGGATAGTGGATTGGATAGGATAGAGGATAGAATATGATAGAGGATACGATATTATAGAGGATAGGATAGGATAGAGGATAGGATAGAGGATTGGATAGTAAAGAGGATAGGAGAGGATAGAGGATGGGATAGGATAGAGGATAGGATAGGGGATGTAATAGGGTAGGGGATAGCATAGGGTAGAGGAGAGGATAGGATAGAGGATAGGATAGGTTAGAGGATAGAATAGAGGATAGGATAGGATAGAGGATAGGATAGAGATTAGGATAGGATAGAGGATAGGATAGGATAGAGGATAGGATAGGATAGAGGATAGGATAGGATGTAGGATAGGATAGGATATCATAGAGGACAGGATAGGATAGAGGATAGGATAGGATAGAGTATAGAATAGGATAGTGGATAGGATAGGATAGAGGATAGGATAGGATAGAGGATAGGATAGAGATTAGGATAG
The DNA here is from genome assembly GCF_050948215.1 of Halictus rubicundus. Classification (NCBI taxonomy): domain Eukaryota; kingdom Metazoa; phylum Arthropoda; class Insecta; order Hymenoptera; family Halictidae; genus Halictus; species Halictus rubicundus. Next base: position 249,273 of record NW_027488792.1, read on the forward strand.
GATAGAGGATAGGATAGGATAGAGGATAGGATAGGATTGAGGATAGGATAGGATAGGATAGAGGATAGAATAGGATAGAGGATAGGATAGGATAGAGGATAGGATAGGATAGAGGATAGGATAGGGTAGAGGATAGGACATGATAGAGGATGGGATCGGATAGAGGATAGGATAGGACAGAGGATAGGATAGAGAATAGGACAGGATAGAGGAGACGATAGAGGATAGCATAGGATAGAGGATAGGATAGGATAGAGGATAGGATTGCATAGAGGATAGGATAGGGGATTGGATAGGATAGAGAATAGGATAGGATAGAGGATAGGATAGGATAGAGGATAGGATAGGATAGAGGATAGGATAGGATAGAGGATAGGATAGGATAGAGGATTGGATAGTATAGATTATAGGATATAGGATTGGATAGGATAGAGGATAGGATACGATAGAGGATAGGGTAGGATAGCGCAGAAGCATAGGATAGAGTATAGAATAGGATAGAGGACAGGATAGGATAGAGGATAGGATAGGATTGAGGATAGGATATTATAGAGGATAGGATAGGATAGAGGATAGGATAGGATAGAGGATAGGATAGGATAGAGAATAGGATAGGGTAGATGATATTATAGGATAGAGGATACGATATTTTAGAGGATAGGATAGGATAGAGGATAGGATAGGATAGAGGATAGGATAGAGAATAGGATAGGATAGAGGATAGGATAGGATAGAGTATAGAATGGGATAGAGGATAGGATAGGATAGAGGATAGGATAGGATAGAGGATAGGATAGGATAGAGGATAGGATAGTATAGATTATAGGATAGTATAGATTATAGGATATAGGATTGGATAGGATAGAGGATAGGGTAGGATAGCGCAGAAGCATAGGATAGAGTATAGAATAGGATAGAGGACAGGATAGGATAGAGGATAGGATAGGATTGAGGATAGGATAGGATAGAGGATAGGATAGGATAGAGGATAGGATAGGATAGAGGATAGGATAGAGAATAGGACAGGATAGAGGAGACGATAGAGGATAGCATAGGATAGAGGATAGGATAGGATAGAGGATAGGATTGCATGGAGGATAGGATAGGGGATTGGATAGGATAGAGAATAGGATAGGATAGAGGATAGGATAGGATAGAGGATAGGATAGGATAGAGGATAGGATAGGATAGAGGATAGGATAGGGGATTGGATAGGAAAGAGGATAGGAGACGATAGAGGATAGGATAGGATAGGACAGAGGATAGGATAGGATAGAGATTAGGGTAGGATAGAGGATAGGATAGGGTAGAATATAGGATATAGGATTGGTTAGGATAGAGGAGAGGATACGTTAGGGGATAGGATAGGATAGGATAGAGAATAGGATAGGATAGAGGATAGGATAGGATAGAGGATAGGATAGGATAGAGGATAGGATAGGGTAGAGGATAGGACATGATAGAGGATGGGATCGGATAGAGGATAGGATAGGACAGAGGATAGGATAGAGAATAGGACAGGATAGAGGAGACGATAGAGGATAGCATAGGATAGAGGATAGGATAGGATAGAGGATAGGATTGCATAGAGGATAGGATAGGGGATTGGATAGGATAGAGAATAGGATAGGATAGAGGATAGGATAGGATAGAGGATAGGATAGGATAGAGGATAGGATAGGATAGAGGATAGGATAGGATAGAGGATTGGATAGTATAGATTATAGGATATAGGATTGGATAGGATAGAGGATAGGATACGATAGAGGATAGGGTAGGATAGCGCAGAAGCATAGGATAGAGTATAGAATAGGATAGAGGACAGGATAGGATAGAGGATAGGATAGGATTGAGGATAGGATATTATAGAGGATAGGATAGGATAGAGGATAGGATAGGATAGAGGATAGGATAGGATAGAGAATAGGATAGGGTAGATGATATTATAGGATAGAGGATACGATATTTTAGAGGATAGGATAGGATAGAGGATAGGATAGGATAGAGGATAGGATAGAGAATAGGATAGGATAGAGGATAGGATAGGATAGAGTATAGAATGGGATAGAGGATAGGATAGGATAGAGGATAGGATAGGATAGAGGATAGGATAGGATAGAGGATAGGATAGTATAGATTATAGGATAGTATAGATTATAGGATATAGGATTGGATAGGATAGAGGATAGGGTAGGATAGCGCAGAAGCATAGGATAGAGTATAGAATAGGATAGAGGACAGGATAGGATAGAGGATAGGATAGGATTGAGGATAGGATAGGATAGAGGATAGGATAGGATAGAGGATAGGATAGGATAGAGGATAGGATAGAGAATAGGACAGGATAGAGGAGACGATAGAGGATAGCATAGGATAGAGGATAGGATAGGATAGAGGATAGGATTGCATGGAGGATAGGATAGGGGATTGGATAGGATAGAGAATAGGATAGGATAGAGGATAGGATAGGATAGAGGATAGGATAGGATAGAGGATAGGATAGGGGATTGGATAGGAAAGAGGATAGGAGACGATAGAGGATAGGATAGGATAGGACAGAGGATAGGATAGGATAGAGATTAGGGTAGGATAGAGGATAGGATAGGGTAGAATATAGGATATAGGATTGGTTAGGATAGAGGAGAGGATACGTTAGGGGATAGGATAGGATAGGATAGAGAATAGGATAGGATAGAGGACAGGATAGGACAGAGGATACGATATTATAGAGGATAGGATACGATACAGGATAGGATAGGATAGAGGATAGGATAGGATAGAGGATAGGATAGGATAGAGGATAGGATAGGGTAGAGGATAGGACATGATAGAGGATGGGATCGGATAGAGGATAGGATAGGACAGAGGATAGGATAGGATAGAGGATAGGATAGGATAGAGGATAGGATAGGATAGAGGATAGGATAGGGTAGAGGATACGATAGAGGATTGGATAGTATAAAGGATAGGAGAGGATAGAGGATAGGATAGAGGATAGGATAGTGGATTGGATAGGATAGAGGATAGAATATGATAGAGGATACGATATTATAGAGGATAGGATAGGATAGAGGATAGGATAGAGGATTGGATAGTAAAGAGGATAGGAGAGGATAGAGGATAGGATAGGATAGAGGATATAATAGGATAGAGGATAGAATAGAATAGAGAATAGGATAGGGTAGATGATATTATACGATAGTGGATACGATAATATAGATGATAGGATAGGATAGAGGATAGGATCGGATAGAGGATAGGATAGGGATTGGATAGGATAGAGGATTGGATAGGATAGAGGATAGGATAGAGAATAGGATAGGATAGAGGATAGGATAGGATAGAGTATAGAATAGGATAGAGGATAGGATAGGATAGAGGATAGGATAGGATAGAGGATAGGATAGGATAGAGGATAGGATAGTATAGATTATAGGATAGTATAGATTATAGGATATAGGATTGGATAGGATAGGGGATAGGGTAGGATAGCGCAGAAGCATAGGATAGAGTATAGAATAGGATAGAGGACAGGATAGGATAGAGGATAGGATATGATTGAGGATAGGATAGGATAGAGGATAGGATAGGATAGAGGATAGGATAGAGAATAGGACAGGATAGAGGAGACGATAGAGGATAGCATAGGATAGAGGATAGGATAGTATAGAGGATAGGATTGCATAGAGGATAGGATAGGGGATTGGATAGGATAGAGAATAGGATAGGATAGAGGATAGGATAGGATAGAGGATAGGATAGGATAGAGGATAGGATAGGATAGAGGATAGGATAGTATAGAGGATAGGATAGGATAGAGGATAGGATAGGGGATTGGATAGGAAAGAGGATAGGAGACGATAGAGGATAGGATAGGATAGGACAGAGGATAGGATAGGATAGAGATTAGGGTAGGATAGAGGATAGGATAGGGTAGAATATAGGATATAGGATTGGTTAGGATAGAGGAGAGGATACGTTAGGGGATAGGATAGGATAGGATAGAGAATAGGATAGGATAGAGGACAGGATAGGACAGAGGATACGATATTATAGAGGATAGGATACGATAGAGGATAGGATAGGATAGAGGATAGGATAGGATAGAGGATAGGATAGGATAGAGGATAGGATAGGATAGAGGATAGGATAGGATAGAGGATAGGATAGGATAGAGGATAGGATAGGGTAGAGGATAGGACATGATAGAGGATGGGATCGGATAGAGGATAGGATAGGACAGAGGATAGGATAGGATAGAGGATAGGATAGGATAGAGGACAGGATAGGATAGAGGATAGGGTAGGGTAGAGGATACGATAGAGGATTGGATAGTATAAAGGATAGGAGAGGATAGAGGATAGGATAGAGGATAGGATAGTGGATTGGATAGGATAGAGGATAGAATATGATAGAGGATACGATATTATAGAGGATAGGATAGGATAGAGGATAGGATAGAGGATTGGATAGTAAAGAGGATAGGAGAGGATAGAGGGTAGGATAGGATGGAGGATATAATAGGATAGAGGATAGGATAGAATAGAGAATAGGATAGGGTAGATGATATTATACGATAGTGGATACGATAATATAGATGATAGGATAGGATAGAGGATAGGATCGGATAGAGGATAGGATAGGGATTGGATAGGATAGAGGATTGGATAGGATAGAGGGTAGAATATGATAGAGGTTACGATATTATAGAGGATAGGATAGGATAGGGGATAGGATAGGATAGAGGATAGGATACGATAGAGGATAGGATAGAGAATAGGATAGGATAGAGGATAGGATAGGATACAGGATAGGATAGGATAGAGAATAGGATAGTGTAGATGATATTATAGGATAGAGGATAAGATATTATAGAGGATAGGATAGGATAGAGGATAGTATCGCATAGAGGATACGATAGGGGATTGGATAGGATAGAGGATAGGATAGGATAGAGGATAGGATAGGATACAGGATACGATATTATAGTGAATAAGATAGGATAGATGATAGGAGCCTATAAATGATAAGATAGTAGATTCGATTGGATAGAGGATAGGATATTATAGAGGATAGGATACCATAGAGGATAGGATAGGATAGAGGATACGATAGAGGGTTGGATAGTATAAAGGATAGGATAGGATAGAGGATAGGATAGTGGATTGGATAGGACAGAGGATAGAATAGGATAGAGGATACGATATTATAGAGGATAGGATAGGATAGAGGATAGGATAGGGGATTGGATAGGATAGGGGATTGGACAGGATAGAGGATAGGAGACGATAGAGGATAGGATAGGATAGAGGATAGGATAGGATAGAGGATAGGATACGATAGAGGATAGGATAGGATAGAGGATAGGATAGGATAGAGGATAGGATAGGATAGAGGATAGGATAGGATAGAGGATGGGATAGGATAGACGATAGGATAAGACAGAGGATAGGATAGGATAGAGGATAGGACAGGATAAAGGATAGCATAGAATAGAAGATAGGATAGGATAGAGGATAGGATATGATAGAGGATAGGATAGGATAGAGGATAGGATAGTATAGAGGGTAGGATAGAGGATAGGATAAAGGATAGGATAGAGGATTGGATAGGATAGAAGATAGAATATAATAGAGGATACGATATTATAGAGGATAGGATAGGATAGAGGATAGGATAGGGGATTGGATAGGAAAGAGGATAGGATAGGATAGAGGATAGGATAGGTTAGAGGATAGGATAGGGGATAGGATAGGATAGAGTATAGGATATAGGATTGGATAGGATAGAGGATAGGATACGTTAGGTGATAGGATAGGATAGGATACAGAATAGGATAGGATAGATGATATTATAGGATAGAAGACAGGATAGGACAGAGGATACGATATTATAGAGGATAGGATAGGATAGAGGATAGGATATGATAGAGGATAGGATAGGATAGAGGATAGGATAGGATAGAGGATAGGATAGGATAGAGGATAGGATCGGATAGAGGATAGGATAGGATAGAGGATAGGATCGGCCAGAGGATAGGATAGGGGATTGGACAGTAAGAGGATAGGATAGGATAGAGGATAGGATAGGTTAGAGGATAGGATAGGGGATGTAATAGGGTAGGGGATAGGATAGGGTAGAGGATAGGATAGGATAGAGGATAGGATAGGTTAGAGGATAGGATAGAGGATAGGATAGGATAGAGGATAGGATAGGATAGAGGATAGGATAGGATTGAGGATAGGATAGGATAGGATAGAGGATAGAATAGGATAGAGGATAGGATAGGATAGAGGATAGGATAGGATAGAGGATAGGATAGGATAGAGGATAGGATAGGATAGAGGATAGGATAGAGAATAGGATAGGATAGAGGATAGGATAGGATAGAGTATAGAATAGGATAGAGGATAGGATAGGATAGAGGATAGGATAGGATAGAGGATAGGATAGGATAGAGGATAGGATAGTATAGATTATAGGATAGTATAGATTATAGGATATAGGATTGGATAGGATAGAGGATAGGGTAGGATAGCGCAGAAGCATAGGATAGAGTATAGAATAGGATAGAGGACAGGATAGGATAGAGGATAGGATAGGATTGAGGATAGGATAGGATAGAGGATAGGATAGGATAGAGGATAGGATAGGGTAGATGATATTATAGGATAGAGGATACGATATTACAGAGGATAGGATAGGATAGAGGATAGGATCGGATAGAGGATAGGATAGGGGATTGGATAGTAAGAGAATAGGATAGGATAGAGGATAGGATAGGTTAGAGGATAGGATAGGGGATGTAATAGGGTAGGGGATAGCATAGGGTAGAGGAGAGGATAGGATAGAGGATAGGATAGGTTAGAGGATAGAATAGAGGATAGGATAGGATAGAGGATAGGATAGAGATTAGGATAGGATAGAGGATAGGATAGGATAGAGGATAGGATAGGATAGAGGATAGGATAGGATTTAGGATAGGATAGGATAGGATAGAGGACAGGATAGGATAGAGGATAGGATAGGATAGATGATAGGATAGGATAGAGGATAGGATAGGATAGAGGATAGGATAGAGAATAGGATAGGATAGAGGATAGGATAGGATAGAGTATAGAATAGGATAGAGGATAGGATAGGATAGAGGATAGGATAGGATAGAGGATAGGATAGGATAGAGGATAGGATAGTATAGATTATAGGATATAGGATTGGATAGGATAGAGGATAGGATACGATAGAGGATAGGGTAGGATAGCGCAGAAGGATAGGATAGAGTATAGAATAGGATAGAGGACAGGATAGGATAGAGGATAGGATAGGATTGAGGATAGGATAGGATAGAGGATAGGATAGGATAGAGGATAGGATAGGATAGAGGATAGGATAGAGAATAGGACAGGATAGAGGAGACGATAGAGGATAGCATAGGATAGAGGATAGGATAGGATAGAGGATAGGATTGCATAGAGGATAGGATAGGGGATTGGATAGGATAGAGAATAGGATAGGATAGAGGATAGGATAGGATAGAGGATAGGATAGGATAGAGGATAGGATAGGATAGAGGATAGGATAGGATAGAGGATAGGATAGGATAGAGGATAGGATAGGATAGAGGATAGGATAGGATAGAGGATAGGATAGGATAGAGGATAGCATAAGATAGAGGATAGGAGAGGATAGAGAATAGGATAGGGTAGATGATATTATAGGATAGAGGATACGATATTACAGAGGATAGGATAGGATAGAGGATAGGATCGGATAGAGGATAGGATAGGGGATTGGAGAGTAAGAGAATAGGATAGGATAGAGGATAGGATAGGTTAGAGGATAGGATAGGGGATGTAATAGGGTAGGGGATAGCATAGGGTAGAGGAGAGGATAGGATAGAGGATAGGATAGGTTAGAGGATAGAATAGAGGATAGGATAGGATAGAGGATAGGATAGAGATTAGGATAGGATAGAGGATAGGATAGGATAGAGGATAGGATAGGATGTAGGATAGGATAGGATATCATAGAGGACAGGATAGGATAGAGGATAGGATAGGATAGAGTATAGAATAGGATAGAGGATAGGATAGGATAGAGGATAGGATAGGATAGAGGATAGGATAGGATAGAGGATAGGATAGGATAGAGGATAGGATAGGATAGAGGATAGGATAGGATAGAGGATAGGATAGAGAATAGGATAGGATAGAGGATAGGATAGGATAGAGTATAGAATAGGATAGAGGATAGGATAGGATAGAGGATAGGATAGGATAGAGGATAGGACAGGATAGAGGATAGGATAGTATAGAGGATAGGATAGGATAGAGGATAGGATAGAGAATAGGACAGGATAGAGGAGACGATAGAGGATAGCATATGATAGAGGATAGGATAGGATAGAGGATAGGATAGGATAGAGGATAGGATAGGATAGAGGGTAGGATAGGATAGAGGATAGGATAGGGTAGAGGATACGATAGAGGATTGGATAGTATAAAGGATAGGAGACGATAGAGGATAGGATAGAAGATAGGATAGTGGATTGGATAGGATAGAGGATAGAATATGATAGAGGATACGATATTATAGAGGATAGGATAGGATAGAGGATAGGATAGAGGATTGGATAGTAAAGAGGATAGGAGAGGATAGAGGATGGGATAGGATAGAGGATAGGATAGGGGATGTAATAGGGTAGGGGATAGCATAGGGTAGAGGAGAGGATAGGATAGAGGATAGGATAGGTTAGAGGATAGAATAGAGGATAGGATAGGATAGAGGATAGGATAGAGATTAGGATAGGATAGAGGATAGGATAGGATAGAGGATAGGATAGGATAGAGGATAGGATAGGATGTAGGATAGGATAGGATATCATAGAGGACAGGATAGGATAGAGGATAGGATAGGATAGAGTATAGAATAGGATAGTGGATAGGATAGGATAGAGGATAGGATAGGATAGAGGATAGGATAGAGATTAGGATAGGATAGAGGATAGGATAGGATAGAGGATAGGATAGGATTGAGGATAGGATAGGATAGGATAGAGGATAGAATAGGATAGAGGATAGGATAGGATAGAGGATAGGATAGGATAGAGGATAGGATAGGGTAGAGGATAGGACATGATAGAGGATGGGATCGGATAGAGGATAGGATAGGACAGAGGATAGGATAGAGAATAGGACAGGATAGAGGAGACGATAGAGGATAGCATAGGATAGAGGATAGGATAGGATAGAGGATAGGATTGCATAGAGGATAGGATAGGGGATTGGATAGGATAGAGAATAGGATAGGATAGAGGATAGGATAGGATAGAGGATAGGATAGGATAGAGGATAGGATAGGATAGAGGATAGGATAGGATAGAGGATTGGATAGTATAGATTATAGGATATAGGATTGGATAGGATAGAGGATAGGATACGATAGAGGATAGGGTAGGATAGCGCAGAAGCATAGGATAGAGTATAGAATAGGATAGAGGACAGGATAGGATAGAGGATAGGATAGGATTGAGGATAGGATATTATAGAGGATAGGATAGGATAGAGGATAGGATAGGATAGAGGATAGGATAGGATAGAGAATAGGATAGGGTAGATGATATTATAGGATAGAGGATACGATATTTTAGAGGATAGGATAGGATAGAGGATAGGATAGGATAGAGGATAGGATAGAGAATAGGATAGGATAGAGGATAGGATAGGATAGAGTATAGAATAGGATAGAGGATAGGATAGGATAGAGGATAGGATAGGATAGAGGATAGGATAGGATAGAGGATAGGATAGTATAGATTATAGGATAGTATAGATTATAGGATATAGGATTGGATAGGATAGAGGATAGGGTAGGATAGCGCAGAAGCATAGGATAGAGTATAGAATAGGATAGAGGACAGGATAGGATAGAGGATAGGATAGGATTGAGGATAGGATAGGATAGAGGATAGGATAGGATAGAGGATAGGATAGGATAGAGGATAGGATAGAGAATAGGACAGGATAGAGGAGACGATAGAGGATAGCATAGGATAGAGGATAGGATAGGATAGAGGATAGGATTGCATGGAGGATAGGATAGGGGATTGGATAGGATAGAGAATAGGATAGGATAGAGGATAGGATAGGATAGAGGATAGGATAGGATAGAGGATAGGATAGGATAGAGGATAGGATAGGGGATTGGATAGGAAAGAGGATAGGAGACGATAGAGGATAGGATAGGATAGGACAGAGGATAGGATAGGATAGAGATTAGGGTAGGATAGAGGATAGGATAGGGTAGAATATAGGATATAGGATTGGTTAGGATAGAGGAGAGGATACGTTAGGGGATAGGATAGGATAGGATAGAGAATAGGATAGGATAGAGGACAGGATAGGACAGAGGATACGATATTATAGAGGATAGGATACGATACAGGATAGGATAGGATAGAGGATAGGATAGGATAGAGGATAGGATAGGATAGAGGATAGGATAGGGTAGAGGATAGGACATGATAGAGGATGGGATCGGATAGAGGATAGGATAGGACAGAGGATAGGATAGGATAGAGGATAGGATAGGATAGAGGATAGGATAGGATAGAGGATAGGATAGGGTAGAGGATACGATAGAGGATTGGATAGTATAAAGGATAGGAGAGGATAGAGGATAGGATAGAGGATAGGGTAGTGGATTGGATAGGATAGAGGATAGAATATGATAGAGGATACGATATTATAGAGGATAGGATAGGATAGAGGATAGGATAGAGGATTGGATAGTAAAGAGGATAGGAGAGGATAGAGGATAGGATAGGATAGAGGATATAATAGGATAGAGGATAGAATAGAATAGAGAATAGGATAGGGTAGATGATATTATACGATAGTGGATACGATAATATAGATGATAGGATAGGATAGAGGATAGGATCGGATAGAGGATAGGATAGGGATTGGATAGGATAGAGGATTGGATAGGATAGAGGATAGGATAGAGAATAGGATAGGATAGAGGATAGGATAGGATAGAGTATAGAATAGGATAGAGGATAGGATAGGATAGAGGATAGGATAGGATAGAGGATAGGATAGGATAGAGGATAGGATAGTATAGATTATAGGATAGTATAGATTATAGGATATAGGATTGGATAGGATAGGGGATAGGGTAGGATAGCGCAGAAGCATAGGATAGAGTATAGAATAGGATAGAGGACAGGATAGGATAGAGGATAGGATATGATTGAGGATAGGATAGGATAGAGGATAGGATAGGATAGAGGATAGGATAGGATAGAGGATAGGATAGAGAATAGGACAGGATAGAGGAGACGATAGAGGATAGCATAGGATAGAGGATAGGATAGTATAGAGGATAGGATTGCATAGAGGATAGGATAGGGGATTGGATAGGATAGAGAATAGGATAGGATAGAGGATAGGATAGGATAGAGGATAGGATAGGATAGAGGATAGGATAGGATAGAGGATAGGATAGGATAGAGGATAGGATAGTATAGAGGATAGGATAGGATAGAGGATAGGATAGGGGATTGGATAGGAAAGAGGATAGGAGACGATAGAGGATAGGATAGGATAGGACAGAGGATAGGATAGGATAGAGATTAGGGTAGGATAGAGGATTGGATAGGATAGAAGATAGAATATAATAGAGGATACGATATTATAGAGGATAGGATAGGATAGAGGATAGGATAGGGGATTGGATAGGAAAGAGGATAGGATAGGATAGAGGATAGGATAGGTTAGAGGATAGGATAGGGGATAGGATAGGATAGAGTATAGGATATAGGATTGGATAGGATAGAGGATAGGATACGTTAGGTGATAGGATAGGATAGGATACAGAATAGGATAGGATAGATGATATTATAGGATAGAAGACAGGATAGGACAGAGGATACGATATTATAGAGGATAGGATAGGATAGAGGATAGGATATGATAGAGGATAGGATAGGATAGAGGATAGGATAGGATAGAGGATAGGATAGGATAGAGGATAGGATCGGATAGAGGATAGGATAGGATAGAGGATAGGATCGGCCAGAGGATAGGATAGGGGATTGGACAGTTAGAGGATAGGATAGGATAGAGGATAGGATAGGTTAGAGGATAGGATAGGGGATATAATAGGGTAGGGGATAGGATAGGGTAGAGGATAGGATAGGATAGAGGATAGGATAGGTTAGAGGATAGGATAGAGGATAGGATAGGATAGAGGATAGGATAGGATAGAGGATAGGATAGGATTGAGGATAGGATAGGATAGGATAGAGGATAGAATAGGATAGAGGATAGGATAGGATAGAGGATAGGATAGGATAGAGGATAGGATAGGATAGAGGATAGGATAGGATAGAGGATAGGATAGAGAATAGGATAGGATAGAGGATAGGATAGGATAGAGTATAGAATAGGATAGAGGATAGGATAGGATAGAGGATAGGATAGGATAGAGGATAGGATAGGATAGAGGATAGGATAGTATAGATTATAGGATATAGGATTGGATAGGATAGAGGATAGGATACGATAGAGGATAGGGTAGGATAGCGCAGAAGGATAGGATAGAGTATAGAATAGGATAGAGGACAGGATAGGATAGAGGATAGGATAGGATTGAGGATAGGATAGGATAGAGGATAGGATAGGATAGAGGATAGGATAGGATAGAGGATAGGATAGAGAATAGGACAGGATAGAGGAGACGATAGAGGATAGCATAGGATAGAGGATAGGATAGGATAGAGGATAGGATTGCATAGAGGATAGGATAGGGGATTGGATAGGATAGAGAATAGGATAGGATAGAGGATAGGATAGGATAGAGGATAGGATAGGATAGAAGATAGGATAGGATAGAGGATAGGATAGGATTTAGGATAGGATAGGATTGGATAGAGGACAGGATAGGATAGAGGATAGGATAGGATAGAGGATAGGATAGGATAGAGGATAGGATAGGATAGAGGATAGGATAAGATAGAGGATAGGAGAGGATAGAGAATAGGATAGGGTAGATGATATTATAGGATAGAGGATACGATATTACAGAGGATAGGATAGGATAGAGGATAGGATCGGATAGAGGATAGGATAGGGGATTGGATAGTAAGAGAATAGGATAGGATAGAGGATAGGATAGGTTAGAGGATAGGATAGGGGATGTAATAGGGTAGGGGATAGCATAGGGTAGAGGAGAGGATAGGATAGAGGATAGGATAGGTTAGAGGATAGAATAGAGGATAGGATAGGATAGAGGATAGGATAGAGATTAGGATAGGATAGAGGATAGGATAGGATAGAGGATAGGATAGGATAGAGGATAGGATAGGATTTAGGATAGGATAGGATAGGATAGAGGACAGGATAGGATAGAGGATAGGATAGGATAGAGGATAGGATAGGATAGAGGATAGGATAGGATAGAGGATAGGATAGAGAATAGGATAGGATAGAGGATAGGATAGGATAGAGTATAGAATAGGATAGAGGATAGGATAGGATAGAGGATAGGATAGGATAGAGGATAGGATAGGATAGAGGATAGGATAGTATAGATTATAGGATATAGGATTGGATAGGATAGAGGATAGGATACGATAGAGGATAGGGTAGGATAGCGCAGAAGGATAGGATAGAGTATAGAATAGGATAGAGGACAGGATAGGATAGAGGATAGGATAGGATTGAGGATAGGATAGGATAGAGGATAGGATAGGATAGAGGATAGGATAGGGTAGAGGATAGGATAGAGAATAGGACAGGATAGAGGAGACGATAGAGGATAGCATAGGATAGAGGATAGGATAGGATAGAGGATAGGATTGCATAGAGGATAGGATAGGGGATTGGATAGGATAGAGAATAGGATAGGATAGAGGATAGGATAGGATAGAGGATAGGATAGGATAGAGGATAGGATAGGATAGAGGATAGGATAGGATAGAGGATAGGATAGGATAGAGGATAGGATAGGATAGAGGATAGGATAGGATAGAGGATAGGATAGGATAGAGGATAGCATAAGATAGAGGATAGGAGAGGATAGAGAATAGGATAGGGTAGATGATATTATAGGATAGAGGATACGATATTACAGAGGATAGGATAGGATAGAGGATAGGATCGGATAGAGGATAGGATAGGGGATTGGAGAGTAAGAGAATAGGATAGGATAGAGGATAGGATAGGTTAGAGGATAGGATAGGGGATGTAATAGGGTAGGGGATAGCATAGGGTAGAGGAGAGGATAGGATAGAGGATAGGATAGGTTAGAGGATAGAATAGAGGATAGGATAGGATAGAGGATAGGATAGAGATTAGGATAGGATAGAGGATAGGATAGGATAGAGGATAGGATAGGATGTAGGATAGGATAGGATATCATAGAGGACAGGATAGGATAGAGGATAGGATAGGATAGAGTATAGAATAGGATAGAGGATAGGATAGGATAGAGGATAGGATAGGATAGAGGATAGGATAGAGATTAGGATAGGATAGAGGATAGGATAGGATAGAGGATAGGATAGGATTGAGTATAGGATAGGATAGGATAGAGGATAGAATAGGATAGAGGATAGGATAGGATAGAGGATAGGATAGGATAGAGGATAGGATAGGATAGAGGATAGGATAGGATAGAGGATAGGATAGGATAGAGGATAGGATAGAGAATAGGATAGGATAGAGGATAGGATAGGATAGAGTATAGAATAGGATAGAGGATAGGATAGGATAGAGGATAGGATAGGATAGAGGATAGGACAGGATAGAGGATAGGATAGTATAGAGGATAGGATAGGATAGAGGATAGGATAGAGAATAGGACAGGATAGAGGAGACGATAGAGGATAGCATATGATAGAGGATAGGATAGGATAGAGGATAGGATAGGATAGAGGATAGGATAGGATAGAGGGTAGGATAGGATAGAGGATAGGATAGGGTAGAGGATACGATAGAGGATTGGATAGTATAAAGGATAGGAGACGATAGAGGATAGGATAGAAGATAGGATAGTGGATTGGATAGGATAGAGGATAGAATATGATAGAGGATACGATATTATAGAGGATAGGATAGGATAGAGGATAGGATAGAGGATTGGATAGTAAAGAGGATAGGAGAGGATAGAGGATGGGATAGGATAGAGGATAGGATAGGGGATGTAATAGGGTAGGGGATAGCATAGGGTAGAGGAGAGGATAGGATAGAGGATAGGATAGGTTAGAGGATAGAATAGAGGATAGGATAGGATAGAGGATAGGATAGAGATTAGGATAGGATAGAGGATAGGATAGGATAGAGGATAGGATAGGATAGAGGATAGGATAGGATGTAGGATAGGATAGGATATCATAGAGGACAGGATAGGATAGAGGATAGGATAGGATAGAGTATAGAATAGGATAGTGGATAGGATAGGATAGAGGATAGGATAGGATAGAGGATAGGATAGAGATTAGGATAGGATAGAGGATAGGATAGGATAGAGGATAGGATAGGATTGAGGATAGGATAGGATAGGATAGAGGATAGAATAGGATAGAGGATAGGATAGGATAGAGGATAGGATAGGATAGAGGATAGGATAGGGTAGAGGATAGGACATGATAGAGGATGGGATCGGATAGAGGATAGGATAGGACAGAGGATAGGATAGGATAGAGGATAGGATAGGATAGAGGATAGGATAGGATAGAGGATAGGGTAGGGCAGAGGATACGATAGAGGATTGGATAGTATAAAGGATAGGAGAGGATAGAGGATAGGATAGAGGATAGGATAGTGGATTGGATAGGATAGAGGATAGAATATGATAGAGGATACGATATTATAGAGGATAGGATAGGATAGAGGATAGGATAGAGGATTGGATAGTAAAGAGGATAGGAGAGGATAGAGGATAGGATAGGATGGAGGATATAATAGGATAGAGGATAGGATAGAATAGAGAATAGGATAGGGTAGATGATATTATACGATAGTGGATACGATAATATAGATGATAGGATAGGATAGAGGATAGGATCGGATAGAGGATAGGATAGGGATTGGATAGGATAGAGGATTGGATAGGATAGAGGGTAGAATATGATAGAGGTTACGATATTATAGAGGATAGGATAGGATAGGGGATAGGATAGGATAGAGGATAGGATACGATAGAGGATAGGATAGAGAATAGGATAGGATAGAGGATAGGATAGGATACAGGATAGGATAGGATAGAGAATAGGATAGTGTAGATGATATTATAGGATAGAGGATAAGATATTATAGAGGATAGGATAGGATAGAGGATAGTATCTCATAGAGGATACGATAGGGGATTGGATAGGATAGAGGATAGGATAGGATAGAGGATAGGATAGGATACAGGATACGATATTATAGTGAATAAGATAGGATAGATGATAGGAGCCTATAAATGATAAGATAGTAGATTCGATTGGATAGAGGATAGGATATTATAGAGGATAGGATACGATAGAGGATAGGATAGGATAGAGGATACGATAGAGGGTTGGATAGTATAAAGGATAGGATAGGATAGAGGATAGGATAGTGGATTGGATAGGACAGAGGATAGAATAGGATAGAGGATACGATATTATAGAGGATAGGATAGGATAGAGGATAGGATAGGGGATTGGATAGGATAGGGGATTGGATAGGATAGAGGATAGGAGACGATAGAGGATAGGATAGGATAGAGGATAGGATAGGATAGAGGATAGGATACGATAGAGGATAGGATAGGATAGAGGATAGGATAGGATAGAGGATAGGATAGGATAGAGGATAGGATAGGATAGAGGATGGGATAGGATAGACGATAGGATAAGATAGAGGATAGGATAGGATAGAGGATAGGACAGGATAAAGGATAGCATAGAATAGAAGATAGGATAGGATAGAGGATAGGATATGATAGAGGATAGGATAGGATAGAGGATAGGATAGTATAGAGGGTAGGATAGAGGATAGGATAAAGGATAGGATAGAGGATTGGATAGGATAGAAGATAGAATATAATAGAGGATACGATATTATAGAGGATAGGATAGGATAGAGGATAGGATAGGGGATTGGATAGGAAAGAGGATAGGATAGGATAGAGGATAGGATAGGTTAGAGGATAGGATAGGGGATAGGATAGGATAGAGTATAGGATATAGGATTGGATAGGATAGAGGATAGGATACGTTAGGTGATAGGATAGGATAGGATACAGAATAGGATAGGATAGATGATATTATAGGATAGAAGACAGGATAGGACAGAGGATACGATATTATAGAGGATAGGATAGGATAGAGGATAGGATATGATAGAGGATAGGATAGGATAGAGGATAGGATAGGATAGAGGATAGGATAGGATAGAGGATAGGATCGGATAGAGGATAGGATAGGATAGAGGATAGGATCGGCCAGAGGATAGGATAGGGGATTGGACAGTAAGAGGATAGGATAGGATAGAGGATAGGATAGGTTAGAGGATAGGATAGGGGATGTAATAGGGTAGGGGATAGGATAGGGTAGAGGATAGGATAGGATAGAGGATAGGATAGGTTAGAGGATAGGATAGAGGATAGGATAGGATAGAGGATAGGATAGGATAGAGGATAGGATAGGATTGAGGATAGGATAGGATAGGATAGAGGATAGAATAGGATAGAGGATAGGATAGGATAGAGGATAGGATAGGATAGAGGATAGGATAGGATAGAGGATAGGATAGAGAATAGGATAGGATAGAGGATAGGATAGGATAGAGTATAGAATAGGATAGAGGATAGGATAGGATAGAGGATAGGATAGGATAGAGGATAGGATAGGATAGAGGATAGGATAGTATAGATTATAGGATATAGGATTGGATAGGATAGAGGATAGGATACGATAGAGGATAGGATACGATAGAGGATAGGGTAGGATAGCGCAGAAGGATAGGATAGAGTATAGAATAGGATAGAGGACAGGATAGGATAGAGGATAGGATAGGATTGAGGATAGGATAGGATAGAGGATAGGATAGGATAGAGGATAGGATAGGATAGAGGATAGGATAGAGAATAGGACAGGATAGAGGAGACGATAGAGGATAGCATAGGATAGAGGATAGGATAGGATAGAGGATAGGATTGCATAGAGGATAGGATAGGGGATTGGATAGGATAGAGAATAGGATAGGATAGAGGATAGGATAGGATAGAGGATAGGATAGGATAGAAGATAGGATAGGATAGAGGATAGGATAGGATTTAGGATAGGATAGGATTGGATAGAGGACAGGATAGGATAGAGGATAGGATAGGATAGAGGATAGGATAGGATAGAGGATAGGATAGGATTGAGGATAGGATAAGATAGAGGATAGGAGAGGATAGAGAATAGGATAGGGTAGATGATATTATAGGATAGAGGATACGATATTACAGAGGATAGGATAGGATAGAGGATAGGATCGGATAGAGGATAGGATAGGGGATTGGATAGTAAGAGAATAGGATAGGATAGAGGATAGGATAGGTTAGAGGATAGGATAGGGGATGTAATAGGGTAGGGGATAGCATAGGGTAGAGGAGAGGATAGGATAGAGGATAGGATAGGTTAGAGGATAGAATAGAGGATAGGATAGGATAGAGGATAGGATAGAGATTAGGATAGGATAGAGGATAGGATAGGATAGAGGATAGGATAGGATAGAGGATAGGATAGGATTTAGGATAGGATAGGATAGGATAGAGGACAGGATAGGATAGAGGATATGATAGGATAGAGGATAGGATAGGATAGAGGATAGGATAGGATAGAGGATAGGATAGAGAATAGGATAGGATAGAGGATAGGATAGGATAGAGTATAGAATAGGATAGAGGATAGGATAGGATAGAGGATAGGATAGGATAGAGGATAGGATATAATAGAGGATAGGATAGTATAGATTATAGGATATAGGATTGGATAGGATAGAGGATAGGATACGATAGAGGATAGGGTAGGATAGCGCAGAAGGATAGGATAGAGTATAGAATAGGATAGAGGACAGGATAGGATAGAGGATAGGATAGGATTGAGGATAGGATAGGATAGAGGATAGGATAGGATAGAGGATAGGATAGGATAGAGGATAGGATAGAGAATAGGACAGGATAGAGGAGACGATAGAGGATAGCATAGGATAGAGGATAGGATAGGATAGAGGATAGGATTGCATAGAGGATAGGATAGGGGATTGGATAGGACAGAGAATAGGATAGGATAGAGGATAGGATAGGATAGAGGATAGGATAGGATAGAGGATAGGATAGGATAGAGGATAGGATAGGATAGAGGATAGGATAGGATAGAGGATAGGATAGGATAGAGGATAGGATAGGATAGAGGATAGCATAAGATAGAGGATAGGAGAGGATAGAGAATAGGATAGGGTAGATGATATTATAGGATAGAGGATACGATATTACAGAGGATAGGATAGGATAGAGGATAGGATCGGATAGAGGATAGGATAGGGGATTGGATAGTAAGAGAATAGGATAGGATAGAGGATAGGATAGGTTAGAGGATAGGATAGGGGATGTAATAGGGTAGGGGATAGCATAGGGTAGAGGAGAGGATAGGATAGAGGATAGGATAGGTTAGAGGATAGAATAGAGGATAGGATAGGATAGAGGATAGGATAGAGATTAGGATAGGATAGAGGATAGGATAGGATAGAGGATAGGATAGGATGTAGGATAGGATAGGATATCATAGAGGACAGGATAGGATAGAGGATAGGATAGGATAGAGTATAGAATAGGATAGAGGATAGGATAGGATAGAGGATAGGATAGGATAGAGGATAGGATAGAGATTAGGATAGGATAGAGGATAGGATAGGATAGAGGATAGGATAGGATTGAGGATAGGATAGGATAGGATAGAGGATAGAATAGGATAGAGGATAGGATAGGATAGAGGATAGGATAGGATAGAGGATAGGATAGGATAGAGGATAGGATAGGATAGAGGATAGGATAGGATAGAGGATAGGATAGAGAATAGGATAGGATAGAGGATAGGATAGGATAGAGTATAGAATAGGATAGAGGATAGGATAGGATAGAGGATAGGATAGGATAGAGGATAGGACAGGATAGAGGATAGGATAGTATAGAGGATAGGATAGGATAGAGGATAGGATAGAGAATAGGACAGGATAGAGGAGACGATAGAGGATAGCATATGATAGAGGATAGGATAGGATAGAGGATAGGATAGGATAGAGGATAGGATAGGATAGAGGGTAGGATAGGATAGAGGATAGGATAGGGTAGAGGATACGATAGAGGATTGGATAGTATAAAGGATAGGAGACGATAGAGGATAGGATAGAAGATAGGATAGTGGATTGGATAGGATAGAGGATAGAATATGATAGAGGATACGATATTATAGAGGATAGGATAGGATAGAGGATAGGATAGAGGATTGGATAGTAAAGAGGATAGGAGAGGATAGAGGATGGGATAGGATAGAGGATATAATAGGATAGAGGATAGGATAGAATAGAGAATAGGATAGGGTAGATGATATTATACGATAGTGGATACGATAATATAGATGATAGGATAGGATAGAGGATAGGATCGGATAGAGGATAGCATAGGGATTGGATAGGATAGAGGATTGGATAGGATAGAGGGTAGAATATGATAGAGGTTACGATATGATAGAGGATAGGATAGGATAGGTGATAGGATAGGATAGAGGATAGGATACGATAGAGGATAGGATAGAGAATAGGATAGGATAGACTATAGGATAGCATACAGGATAGGATAGGATAGAGAATAGGATAGTGTAGATGATATTATAGGATAGAGGATAAGATATTATAGAGGATAGGATAGGATAGAGGATAGTATCGCATAGAGGATACGATAGGGGATTGGATAGGATAGAGTATAGGATAGGATAGAGGATAGGATAGGATACAGGATACGATATTATAGTGAATAAGATAGGATAGATGATAGGAGCCTATAAATGATAAGATAGTAGATTCGATTGGATAGAGGATAGGATATTATAGAGGATAGGATACGATAGAGGGTTGGATAGTATAAAGGATAGGAGAGGATAGAGGATAGGATAGGATAGAGGATATGATCGGATAGAGGATAGGATAGAGGATAGGATAGTGGATTGGATAGGACAGAGGATAGAATAGGATAGAGGATACGATATTATAGAGGATAGGATAGGATAGAGGATAGGATAGGGGAATGGATAGGATAGGGGATTGGATAGGAAAAATGATAGGAGACGATAGAGGATAGGATAGGATAGAGGATAGGATAGGACAGAGGATAGGATAGGATAGAGGATAGGATAGGATAGTGAATAGGATAGGGAAGATGATATTATAGGATAGAGGATACGATATTATAGAGGATAGGATAGGATAGAGGATAGGATCGGATAGAGGATAGGATAGGGGATTGGATAGTAAGAGGATTGGATCGGATAGAGGATAGGATAGGGGATTGGATAGGAAAAAGGACAGGAGACGATAGAGGATAACATAGGATAGAGTATAGGATAGGATAGAGGATAGGTTAGGATAGAGTATAGGATACGTTAGGTGATAGCATAGGATAGGATAGAGTATAGGATATAGGATTGGATAGGATAGAGGATAGGATACGTTAGGTGATAGGATAGGATAGGATAGAGAATAGGATAGGATAGATGATATTATATGATAGAGGATAGGATAGGATAGAGGATAGGATAGGATAGACGATAGGATAGGATAGAGGATAGGATAGGATAGAGGATAGGATAGGATAGAGGATAGGATAGGATAGAGGATAGGATAGGATAGAGGATACGATTGAGGATTGGATAGTATAAAGGATAGGAGAGGATATAGGATAGGATAGGATTGAGGATAGGATCGGATAGAGGAAAGGTTAGGATAGAGGATAGGATAGGATAGAGGATAGGATATAATAGAGGATAGGATAGGATAGAGGATAGGATAGGATAGATGATAGGATAGGATAGAGGATAGGATAGGATAGAGGATAAGATAGGATAGAGGATAGGATAGGATAGAGGATAGCATAGGATAGAGGATAGGATAGGATAGAGGATAGGATAGGATAGAGGATAGGATAGGATAGAGGATAGGATAGGATAGAGGATATGATAGGATAGAGGATAGGATAGGATAAAGGATAGCATAGAATAGAGGATAGGATAGGATAGAGGATAGGATATGATAGACGATAGGATAGGATAGAGGATAGGATAGGATAGAGGATAGGATAGGATAGAGGATAGGATAGCATAGAGGATAGGATAGTATGGTCGGTAGGATAGAGGATAGGATAAAGGATAGGATAGAGGATTGGATAGGATAGAGGATAGAATATGATAGAGGATACGATATTATAGAGGATAGGATAGGATAGAGGATAGGATAGGATAGAGGATAGGATAGGATAGAGGATAGGATAGGATAGAGGATAGGATAGGATAGAGGATAGGATAGGATAGAGGATAGGATAGGATAGAGGATAGGATAGGATAGAGGATAGGATAGGATAGAGGATAGGATAGGATAGAAGATAGGATAGGATAGGATAGAGAATAGGATAGGATAGAGGATAGGATAGGATAGAGGATAGGATAGGATAGACGATAGGATAGGATAGAGGATAGGATAGGATAGAGGATAGGATAGGATAGAGGATAGGATAGGATAGAGGATAGCATAGGACAGAGGATAGGATAGGATAGAGGATAGGATATGATAGAGGATAGGATAGGTTAGAGGATAGGATAGGATAGAGGATAGGATAGGATAGAGGATAGGATAGGATAGAGGATAGGAGAAGATAGGGGATAGGATAGGATAGAGGATAGGATAGGACAGAGGATAGGATAGGATAGAGGATAGGATAGGATAGAGGATAGCATAGGATAGAGGATAGGATAGGATAGAGGATAGGATAGGATAGAGGATAGGATAGGATAGAGGATAGGATAGGATAGAGGATATGATAGGATAGAGGATAGGATAGGATAAAGGATAGCATAGAATAGAGGATAGGATAGGATAGAGGATAGGATATGATAGATAGGATAGGATAGAGGGTAGGATAGGATAGAGGATAGGATAGCATAGAGGATAGGATAGTATGGTCGGTAGGATAGAGGATAGGATAGCATAGAGGATAGGATAGTATGGTCGGTAGGATAGAGGATAGGATAAAGGATAGGATAGACGATTGGATAGGATAGAGGATAGAATATGATAGAGGATACGATATTATAGAGGATAGGATAGGATAGAGGATAGGATAGGATAGAGGATAGGATAGGATAGAGGATAGGATAGGATAGAAGATAGGATAGGATAGAGGATAGGATAGGATAGAGGATAGGATAGGATAGAGCATAGGATAGGATAGAGGATAGGATAGGATAGAGGATAGGATAGGATAGAGGATAGGAGACGGTAGGGGACAGGATAGGATAGAGGATAGGATAGGACAGAGGATAGGATAGGATAGAGGATAGGATAGGATAGAGGATAGCATAGGATAGAGGATAGGATAGGATAGAGGATAGGATAGGATAGAGGATAGGATAGGATAGAGGATAGGATAGGATAGAGGATATGATAGGATAGAGGATAGGATAGGATAAAGGATAGCATAGAATAGAGGATAGGATAGGATAGAGGATAGGATAGGATAGATGATATTATAGGATACAAGACAGGATAGGACACAGGATACGATATTATAGGTGATAGGATAGGATAGAGGATAGGATAGAGGATTGGTTAGTATAAAGGATAGGAGAGGATATAGGATAGGATAGGATTGAAGATAGGATCGGATAGAGGAAAGGATAGGAGAGGATATAGGATAGGATAGGATTGAAGATAGGATCGGATAGAGGAAAGGATAGGATAGAGGATAGGATAGGATAGAGGATAGGATAGGATAGAGGATAGGATATGATAGAGGATAGGATAGGATAGAGGATAGGATAGGATAGAGGATAGGATAGGATAGAGGATAGGATAGGATAGAGGATAGGATAGGATAGAGGATAGGATAGGATAGAGGATAGGATAGGATAGAGGATAGGATAGGATAGAGGATAGGATAGGATAGAGGATAGGAGACGATAGGGGATAGGATAGGATAGGGGATAGGATAGGATAGAGGATAGGATAGGACAGAGGATAGGATAGGATAGAGGATAGGATAGGATAGACGATAGGATAGGATAGACTATAGGATATAGGATTGGATAGGATAGAGGATAGGATAGGATAGATGATAGGATAGGATAGAGGATAGGATAGGATAGAATATAGGATAGGATAGAAGATAGGATAGGATAGAGGATAGGATAGGATAGAAGATAGGATAGGATAGAGGATAGGATAGGATAGAAGATAGGATAGGATAGAGGATAGGATAGGATAGATGATAGGGTAGGATAGAGGATAGGATAGGATAGAGGATAGGATAGGATAGAGGATAGGATAGGATAGAGGATACGATAGAGGATTGGATAGTATAAAGGATAGGAGAGGATAGAGGATAGGATAGGATAGAGGATAGGATAGGATAGAGGATAGGATAGGATAGAGGATACGATAGAGGATTGGATAGTATAAAGGATAGGAGAGGATATAGGATAGGATAGGATCGGATAGAGGAAAGGATAGGATAGAGGATAGGATAGGATAGAGGATAGGATAGGATAGAGGATAGGATAGGATAGAGGATAGGATAGGATAGAGGATAGGATAGGATAGAGGATATGATAGGATAGAGGATAGGATAGGATAGAGGATACGATTGAGGATTGGATAGTATAAAGGATAGGAGAGGATATAGGATAGGATAGGATAGAGGATAGGATAGGATAGAGGATAGGATAGGATAGATGATAGGATAGGATAGAGGATAGGATAGGATAGAGGATAGGATAGGATAGAGGATAGGAGACGATAGGGGATAGGATATGATAGAGGATAGGATAGGATAGAGGATAGGATAGGATAGAGGATAGGATAGTATAGAGGGTAGGATAGAGAATAGGACAGGATAGAGGAGACGATAGAGGATAGCATATGATAGAGGATAGGATAGGATAGAGGATAGGATAGGATAGAGGATAGGATAGGATAGAGGGTAGGATAGGATAGAGGATAGGATAGGGTAGAGGATACGATAGAGGATTGGATAGTATAAAGGATAGGAGACGATAGAGGATAGGATAGAAGATAGGATAGTGGATTGGATAGGATAGAGGATAGAATATGATAGAGGATACGATATTATAGAGGATAGGATAGGATAGAGGATAGGATAGAGGATTGGATAGTAAAGAGGATAGGAGAGGATAGAGGATGGGATAGGATAGAGGATATAATAGGATAGAGGATAGGATAGAATAGAGAATAGGATAGGGTAGATGATATTATACGATAGTGGATACGATAATATAGATGATAGGATAGGATAGAGGATAGGATAAAGGATAGCATAGAGGATTGGATAGGATGGAGGATAGAATATGATAGAGGATACGATATTATAGAGGATAGGATAGGATAGAGTATAGGATAGGATAGAGGATAGGATAGGATAGAGGATAGGATAGGATAGAGGATATGATAGGATAGAGGATAGGATAGGATAAAGGATAGCATAGAATAGAGTATAGGATAGGATAGAGGATAGGATATGATAGAGGATTGGATAGGATAGAGGATAGGATAGGATAGAGGATAGGACAGGATAGAGGATAGGATAGTATAGAGGATAGGATAGGATAGAGGATAGGATAGAGAATAGGACAGGATAGAGGAGACGATAGAGGATAGCATATGATAGAGGATAGGATAGGATAGAGGATAGGATAGGATAGAGGATAGGATAGGATAGAGGGTAGGATAGGATAGAGGATAGGATAGGGTAGAGGATACGATAGAGGATTGGATAGTATAAAGGATAGGAGACGATAGAGGATAGGATAGAAGATAGGATAGTGGATTGGATAGGATAGAGGATAGAATATGATAGAGGATACGATATTATAGAGGATAGGATAGGATAGAGGATAGGATAGAGGATTGGATAGTAAAGAGGATAGGAGAGGATAGAGGATGGGATAGGATAGAGGATATAATAGGATAGAGGATAGGATAGAATAGAGAATAGGATAGGGTAGATGATATTATACGATAGTGGATACGATAATATAGATGATAGGATAGGATAGAGGATAGGATCGGATAGAGGATAGCATAGGGATTGGATAGGATAGAGGATTGGATAGGATAGAGGGTAGAATATGATAGAGGTTACGATATGATAGAGGATAGGATAGGATAGGTGATAGGATAGGATAGAGGATAGGATACGATAGAGGATAGGATAGAGAATAGGATAGGATAGACTATAGGATAGCATACAGGATAGGATAGGATAGAGAATAGGATAGTGTAGATGATATTATAGGATAGAGGATAAGATATTATAGAGGATAGGATAGGATAGAGGATAGTATCGCATAGAGGATACGATAGGGGATTGGATAGGATAGAGTATAGGATAGGATAGAGGATAGGATAGGATACAGGATACGATATTATAGTGAATAAGATAGGATAGATGATAGGAGCCTATAAATGATAAGATAGTAGATTCGATTGGATAGAGGATAGGATATTATAGAGGATAGGATACGATAGAGGGTTGGATAGTATAAAGGATAGGAGAGGATAGAGGATAGGATAGGATAGAGGATATGATCGGATAGAGGATAGGATAGAGGATAGGATAGTGGATTGGATAGGACAGAGGATAGAATAGGATAGAGGATACGATATTATAGAGGATAGGATAGGATAGAGGATAGGATAGGGGAATGGATAGGATAGGGGATTGGATAGGAAAAATGATAGGAGACGATAGAGGATAGGATAGGATAGAGGATAGGATAGGACAGAGGATAGGATAGGATAGAGGATAGGATAGGATAGTGAATAGGATAGGGAAGATGATATTATAGGATAGAGGATACGATATTATAGAGGATAGGATAGGATAGAGGATAGGATCGGATAGAGGATAGGATAGGGGATTGGATAGTAAGAGGATAGGATAGGATAGAGGATAGGATATTTTAGAGGATAGGATAGGATAGAGGATTGGATCGGATAGAGGATAGGATAGGGGATTGGATAGGAAAAAGGACAGGAGACGATAGAGGATAACATAGGATAGAGTATAGGATAGGATAGAGGATAGGTTAGGATAGAGTATAGGATACGTTAGGTGATAGCATAGGATAGGATAGAGTATAGGATATAGGATTGGATAGGATAGAGGATAGGATACGTTAGGTGATAGGATAGGATAGGATAGAGAATAGGATAGGATAGATGATATTATATGATAGAGGATAGGATAGGATAGAGGATAGGATAGGATAGAGGATAGGATAGGATAGAGGATAGGATAGGATAGAGGATAGGATAGGATAGAGGATAGGATAGGATAGAGGATACGATTGAGGATTGGATAGTATAAAGGATAGGAGAGGATATAGGATAGGATAGGATTGAGGATAGGATCGGATAGAGGAAAGGTTAGGATAGAGGATAGGATAGGATAGAGGATAGGATAGGATAGAGGATAGGATAGGATAGAGGATAGGATAGGATAGATGATAGGATAGGATAGAGGATAGGATAGGATAGAGGATAAGATAGGATAGAGGATAGGATAGGATAGAGGATAGCATAGGATAGAGGATAGGATAGGATAGAGGATAGGATAGGATAGAGGATAGGATAGGATAGAGGATAGGATAGGATAGAGGATATGATAGGATAGAGGATAGGATAGGATAAAGGATAGCATAGAATAGAGGATAGGATAGGATAGAGGATAGGATATGATAGACGATAGGATAGGATAGAGGATAGGATAGGATAGAGGATAGGATAGGATAGAGGATAGGATAGCATAGAGGATAGGATAGTATGGTCGGTAGGATAGAGGATAGGATAAAGGATAGGATAGAGGATTGGATAGGATAGAGGATAGAATATGATAGAGGATACGATATTATAGAGGATAGGATAGGATAGAGGATAGGATAGGATAGAGGATAGGATAGGATAGAGGATAGGATAGGATAGAGGATAGGATAGGATAGAGGATAGGATAGGATAGAGGATAGGATAGGATATAGGATAGGATAGGATAGAGGATAGGATAGGATAGAGGATAGGATAGGATAGAAGATAGGATAGGATAGGATAGAGAATAGGATAGGATAGAGGATAGGATAGGATAGAGGATAGGATAGGATAGACGATAGGATAGGATAGAGGATAGGATAGGATAGAGGATAGGATAGGATAGAGGATAGGATAGGATAGAGGATAGCATAGGACAGAGGATAGGATAGGATAGAGGATAGGATATGATAGAGGATAGGATAGGTTAGAGGATAGGATAGGATAGAGGATAGGATAGGATAGAGGATAGGATAGGATAGAGGATAGGAGAAGATAGGGGATAGGATAGGATAGAGGATAGGATAGGACAGAGGATAGGATAGGATAGAGGATAGGATAGGATAGAGGATAGCATAGGATAGAGGATAGGATAGGATAGAGGATAGGATAGGATAGAGGATAGGATAGGATAGAGGATAGGATAGGATAGAGGATATGATAGGATAGAGGATAGGATAGGATAAAGGATAGCATAGAATAGAGGATAGGATAGGATAGAGGATAGGATATGATAGATAGGATAGGATAGAGGGTAGGATAGGATAGAGGATAGGATAGCATAGAGGATAGGATAGTATGGTCGGTAGGATAGAGGATAGGATAGCATAGAGGATAGGATAGTATGGTCGGTAGGATAGAGGATAGGATAAAGGATAGGATAGAGGATTGGATAGGATAGAGGATAGAATATGATAGAGGATACGATATTATAGAGGATAGGATAGGATAGAGGATAGGATAGGATAGAGGATAGGATAGGATAGAGGATAGGATAGGATAGAAGATAGGATAGGATAGAGGATAGGATAGGATAGAGGATAGGATAGGATAGAGCATAGGATAGGATAGAGGATAGGATAGGATAGAGGATAGGATAGGATAGAGGATAGGAGACGGTAGGGGACAGGATAGGATAGAGGATAGGATAGGACAGAGGATAGGATAGGATAGAGGATAGGATAGGATAGAGGATAGCATAGGATAGAGGATAGGATAGGATAGAGGATAGGATAGGATAGAGGATAGGATAGGATAGAGGATAGGATAGGATAGAGGATATGATAGGATAGAGGATAGGATAGGATAAAGGATAGCATAGAATAGAGGATAGGATAGGATAGAGGATAGGATAGGATAGATGATATTATAGGATACAAGACAGGATAGGACACAGGATACGATATTATAGGTGATAGGATAGGATAGAGGATAGGATAGAGGATTGGTTAGTATAAAGGATAGGAGAGGATATAGGATAGGATAGGATTGAAGATAGGATCGGATAGAGGAAAGGATAGGAGAGGATATAGGATAGGATAGGATTGAAGATAGGATCGGATAGAGGAAAGGATAGGATAGAGGATAGGATAGGATAGAGGATAGGATAGGATAGAGGATAGGATATGATAGAGGATAGGATAGGATAGAGGATAGGATAGGATAGAGGATAGGATAGGATAGAGGATAGGATAGGATAGAGGATAGGATAGGATAGAGGATAGGATAGGATAGAGGATAGGATAGGATAGAGGATAGGATAGGATAGAGGATAGGATAGGATAGAGGATAGGAGACGATAGGGGATAGGATAGGATAGGGGATAGGATAGGATAGAGGATAGGATAGGACAGAGGATAGGATAGGATAGAGGATAGGATAGGATAGAGGATAGGATAGGATAGACTATAGGATATAGGATTGGATAGGATAGAGGATAGGATAGGATAGATGATAGGATAGGATAGAGGATAGGATAGGATAGAATATAGGATAGGATAGAAGATAGGATAGGATAGAGGATAGGATAGGATAGAAGATAGGATAGGATAGAGGATAGGATAGGATAGAAGATAGGATAGGATAGAGGATAGGATAGGATAGAGGATAGGGTAGGATAGAGGATAGGATAGGATAGAGGATAGGATAGGATAGAGGATAGGATAGGATAGAGGATACGATAGAGGATTGGATAGTATAAAGGATAGGAGAGGATAGAGGATAGGATAGGATAGAGGATAGGATAGGATAGAGGATAGGATAGGATAGAGGATAGGATAGGATAGAGGATACGATAGAGGATTGGATAGTATAAAGGATAGGAGAGGATATAGGATAGGATAGGATCGGATAGAGGAAAGGATAGGATAGAGGATAGGATAGGATAGAGGATAGGATAGGATAGAGGATAGGATAGGATAGAGGATAGGATAGGATAGAGGATAGGATAGGATAGAGGATATGATAGGATAGAGGATAGGATAGGATAGAGGATACGATTGAGGATTGGATAGTATAAAGGATAGGAGAGGATATAGGATAGGATAGGATAGAGGATAGGATAGGATAGAGGATAGGATAGGATAGATGATAGGATAGGATAGAGGATAGGATAGGATAGAGGATAGGATAGGATAGAGGATAGGAGACGATAGGGGATAGGATATGATAGAGGATAGGATAGGATAGAGGATAGGATAGGATAGAGGATAGGATAGTATAGAGGGTAGGATAGAGGATAGGATAAAGGATAGCATAGAGGATTGGATAGGATGGAGGATAGAATATGATAGAGGATACGATATTATAGAGGATAGGATAGGATAGAGTATAGGATAGGATAGAGGATAGGATAGGATAGAGGATAGGATAGGATAGAGGATATGATAGGATAGAGGATAGGATAGGATAAAGGATAGCATAGAATAGAGTATAGGATAGGATAGAGGATAGGATATGATAGAGGATTGGATAGGAAAGAGGATAGGAGACGGTAGAGGATAGGATAGGATAGGATAGAGAATAGGATAGGATAGAGGATAGGAGACGATAGGGGTTTGGATAGGGTAGAGGATAGGATAGGATAGTGGATAGGATAGGATGGAGGATAGAATAGGATAGAGGATAGGATAGGATAGAGGATAGGATAGGATAGAGGATAGCATAGAATAGAGGATAGGATAGGATAAAGGATAGCATAGAATAGAGGATAGGATAGGATAGAGGACAGGATAGGATAGAGGATAGGATAGGATAGAGGATAGGATAGGATAGAGGATATGATAGGATAGAGGATAGGATAGGATAGAGGATAGGATAGGATAGAGGATAGAATAGGATAGAGGATAGGATAGGATAGAGGATAGGATAGGATAGAGGATAGGATAGGATAGAGGATAGAATAGGATAGAGGATAGGATAGGATAGAGGATACGATAGAGGATTGGATAGTATAAAGGATAGGAGAGGATATAGGATAGGATAGGATTGAGGATAGGATAGGATAGAGGATAGGATAGGATAGACGATAGGATAGGATAGAGGATAGGATAGGATAGAGTATAGGATAGGATAGAGGATAGGATAGGATAGAGGATAGGATAGGATAGAGGATAGGATAGGATAGAGGATAGGATAGGGGATTGGATAGGATAGAGAATTGGATAGGAAAGAGGATAGGAGACGGTAGAGGATAGGATAGGATAGGATAGAGAATAGGATAGGATAGAGGATAGGATAGGATAGAGGATAGGATAGGATAGAGGATAGAGAATAGGATAGGATAGAGGATAGGATAGGATAGAGGATAGGATAGGATAGAGGATAGGATAGGATAGAGAATAGAATAGGATAGAGGATAGGATAGGTTTGAGGATAGGATAGGATAGAGGATAGGATAGGATAGACGATAGGATAGGATAGAGGATAGGATAGGATAGAGGATAGGATAGGACACAGGGTACGATATTATAGGTGATAGGATAGCATAGAGGATAGTATCGCATATAGGATAGGATAGGGGATTGGATAGGATAGAGGATAGGAGACGATAGGGGTTTGGATAGGGTAGAGGATAGGATAGGGTAGAGGATAGGATAGGATAGAGGATAGGATAGGGTAGAGGATAGGATAGGATAGAGGATAGGATAGGATAGAGGATAGAATAGGATAGAGGATAGGATAGGATAGAGGATAGGATAGGATAGAGGATAGCATAGAATAGAGGATAGGATAGGATAAAGGATAGCATAGAATAGAGGATAGGATAGGATAGAGGATAGGATAGGATAGAGGATAGGATAGGATAGGATAGAGGATAGGATAGGATAGAGGATACGATAGGATAGAGGATAGGATAGGATAGAGGATATGATAGGATAGAGGATAGGATAGGATAGAGGATAGGATAGGATAGAGGATAGAATAGGCTAGAGGATAGGATAGGATAGAGGATAGGATAGGATAGAGGATAGAATAGGATAGAGGATAGGATAGGATAGAGGATACGATAGAGGATTGGATAGTATAAAGGATAGGAGAGGATATAGGATAGGATAGGATTGAGGATAGGATAGGATAGAGGATAGGATAGGATAGACGATAGGATAGGATAGAGGATAGGATAGGATAGAGGATAGGATAGGATAGAGGATAGGATAGGATAGAGGATAGGATAGGATAGAGGATAGGATAGGATAGAGGATATGATAGGATAGAGGATAGGATAGGATAAATTATAGCATAGAATAGAGTATAGGATAGGATAGAGGATAGGATATGATAGAGGATACGATATTATAGAGGATAGGATAGGATAGAGTATAGGATAGGATAGAGGATAGGGTAGGATAGAGGATAGGATAGGATAGAGGATAGGATAGGATAGAGGATAGGATAGGATAGAGGATAGGATAGGGGATTGGATAGGATAGAGGATTGGATAGGAAAGAGGATAGGAGACGGTAGAGGATAGGATAGGATAGGATAGAGAATAGGATAGGATAGAGGATAGGATAGGATAGAGGATAGGATAGGATAGAGGATAGGATAGGATAGGATAGAGGATAGGATAGGATAGAGAATAGAATAGGATAGAAGACAGGATAGGACAGAGGATACGATATTATAGAGGATAGGATAGGATAGAGGATAGGATAGGAAAGAGGATACGATAGAGGATTGGATAGTATAAAGGATAGGAGAGGATATAGGATAGGATAGGATTGAGGATAGGATCGGATAGAGGAAATATAGGATAGAGGATAGGATAGGATAGAGGATAGGATAGGATAGAGGATAGGATAGGATAGAGGATATGATAGGATAGAGGATAGGATAGGATAAAGGATAGCATAGAATAGAGGATAGGATAGGATAAAGGATAGCAAAGAATAGAGGATAGCATAGGACAGAGGATAGGATAGGATAGAGGATAGGATATGATAGAGGATAGGATAGGATAGAGGATAAGATAGGATAGAGGATAGGATAGGATAGAGGATAGGATAGGATAGAGGATAGGATAGGATAGGATAGAGGATAGGATAGGATAGAGGATAGGATAGGATAGAGGATAGGATAGGATAGAGGATAGGATAGGATAGAGGATAGGATAGGATAGAGGATAGGATAGGATAGAGGATAGGATAGGATAGAGGATAGGATAGGATAGAGGATAGGATAGGATAGAGGATAGGATAGGATAGAGGATAGGATAGGAAAGAGGATAGGATAGGATAGAGGATAGGATAGGATAGAGGATAGGATAGGATAGAGGATATGATAGGATAGAGGATAGGATAGGATAAAGGATAGCATAGAATAGAGTATAGGATAGGATAGAGGATAGGATATGATAGAGGATAGGATAGGATAGAGGATAGGATAGGATAGAGGATAGGATAGGATAGAGGATAGGATAAAGGATAGGATAGAGGATTGGATAGGATGGAGGATAGAATATGATAGAGGATACGATATTATAGAGGATATGATAGGATAGAGTATAGGATAGGATAGAGGATAGGATAGGATAGAGGATAGGATAGGATAGAGGATATGATAGGATAGAGGATAGGATAGGATAAAGGATAGCATAGAATAGAGTATAGGATAGGATAGAGGATAGGATATGATAGAGGATTGGATAGGAAAGAGGATAGGAGACGGTAGAGGATAGGATAGGATAGGATAGAGAATAGGATAGGATAGAGGATAGGATAGGATAGAGGATAGGATAGGATAGAGGATAGGATAGGATAGAGAATAGAATAGGATAGAGGATAGGATAGGATAGAGGATACGATAGAGGATTGGATAGTATAAAGGATAGGAGAGGATATAGGATAGGATAGGTTTGAGGATAGGATAGGATAGAGGATAGGATAGGATAGACGATAGGATAGGATGGAGGATATGATAGGATAGAGGATAGGATAGGATAAAGGATAGCATAGAATAGAGGATAGGATAGGATAGAGGATAGGATATGATACAGGATAGGATAGGATAGAGGATAGGATAGGATAGAGGATAGGATAGTATAGAGGGTAGGATAGAGGATAGGATAAAGGATAGGATAGAGGATTGGATAGGATAGAGGATAGGATAGGATAGAGGATATTATAGGATAGAAGACAGGATAGGACAGAGGATACGATATTATAGAGGATAGGATAGGATAGAGGATAGGATAGGAAAGAGGATACGATAGAGGATTGGATAGTATAAAGGATAGGAGAGGATATAGGATAGGATAGGATTGAGGATAGGATCGGATAGAGGAAAGGATAGGATGGAGGATAGGATAGGATAGAGGATAGGATAGGATAGAGGATAGGATAGGATAGAGGATAGGATAGGATAGAGGATATGATAGGATAGAGGATAGGATAGGATAAAGGATAGGATAGAATAGAGGATAGGATAGGATAGAGGATAGGATAGGATAGAGGATAGGATAGGATAGAGGATAGGATAGGATAGAGAATAGGATAGGATAGAGGATAGGATAGGATTGAGGATAGGATAGGATAGAGGATAGGATAGGATAGAGGATATGATAGGATAGAGGATAGGATAGGATAAAGGATAGCATAGAATAGAGTATAGGATAGGATAGAGGATAGGATATGATAGAGGATAGGATAGGATAGATTATAGGATAGTATAGAGGGTAGGATAGAGGATAGGATAAAGGATAGGATAGAGGATTGGATAGGATGGAGGATACGATAGAGGATTGGATAGTATAAAGGATAGGAGAGGATGGAGGATAGAATATGATAGAGGATACGATATTATAGAGGATATGATAGGATAGAGTATAGGATAGGATAGAGGATAGGATAGGATAGAGGATAGGATAGGATAGAGGATATGATAGGATAGAGGATAGGATAGGATAAAGGATAGCATAGAATAGAGTATAGGATAGGATAGAGGATAGGATATGATAGAGGATTGGATAGGAAAGAGGATAGGAGACGGTAGAGGATAGGATAGGATAGGATAGAGAATAGGATAGGATAGAGGATAGGATAGGATAGAGGATAGGATAGGATAGAGGATAGGATAGGATAGAGAATAGAATAGGATAGAGGATAGGATAGGATAGAGGATACGATAGAGGATTGGATAGTATAAAGGATAGGAGAGGATATAGGATAGGATAGGTTTGAGGATAGGATAGGATAGAGGATAGGATAGGATAGACGATAGGATAGGATAGAGGATAGGATAGGATAGAGGATAGGATAGGACACAGGGTACGATATTATAGGTGATAGGATAGCATAGAGGATAGTATCGCATAGAGGATAGGATAGGGGATTGGATAGGATAGAGGATAGGAGACGATAGGGGTTTGGATAGGGTAGAGGATAGGATAGGGAAGAGGATAGGATAGGATATAGGATAGGATATGATAGAGGATAGAATAGGATAGAGGATAGGATAGGATAGAGGATAGGATAGGATAGAGGATAGCATAGAATAGAGGATAGGATAGGATAAAGGATAGCATAGAATAGAGGATAGGATAGGATAGAGGATAGGATATGATAAAGGATAGGATAGGATAGAGGATAGGATAGGATAGAGGATAGGATAGGATAGAGGATAGGATAGGATAGAGGATAGGATAGGATAGAGGATAGGATAGGATAGAGGATAGGATAGGATAGAGGATAGGAGACGATAGAGGATAGGATAGGATAGAGGATAGGATAGGATAGAGGATAGGATAGGATGGAGGATAGGATAGGATAGAGAATAGGATAGGATAGAGGATAGGATAGGATAGAGGATAGGATAGGATAGAGGATAGGATAGGATAGAGGATATGATAGGATAGAGGATAGGATAGGATAGAGGATAGGATAGGATAGAGGATAGGATAGGATAGAGGATAGGATAGGATAGAGGATAGGATAGGATAGAGAATAGGATAGGATAGAGGATAGGATAGGATAGAGGATAGGATAGGATAGAGGATAGGATAGGATAGAGGATATGATAGGATAGAGGATAGGATAGGATAAAGGATAGCATAGAATAGAGTATAGGATAGGATAGAGGATAGGATATGATACAGGATAGGATAGGATAGAGGATAGGATAGGATAGAGGATAGGATAGTATAGAGGGTAGGATAGAGGATAGGATAAAGGATAGGATAGAGGATTGGATAGGATAGAGGATAGGATAGGATAGAGGATATTATAGGATAGAAGACAGGATAGGACAGAGGATACGATATTATAGAGGATAGGATAGGATAGAGGATAGGATAGGAAAGAGGATACGATAGAGGATTGGATAGTATAAAGGATAGGAGAGGATATAGGATAGGATAGGATTGAGGATAGGATCGGATAGAGGAAAGGATAGGATGGAGGATAGGATAGGATAGAGGATAGGATAGGATAGAGGATAGGATAGGATAGAGGATAGGATAGGATAGAGGATATGATAAGATAGAGGATAGGATAGGATAAAGGATAGGATAGGATAGAGGATAGGATAGGATAGAGGATAGGATAGGATAGAGGATAGGATAGGATAGAGGATAGGATAGGATAGAGAATAGGATAGGATAGAGGATAGGATAGGATAGAGGATAGGATAGGATAGAGGATAGGATAGGATAGAGGATATGATAGGATAGAGGATAGGATAGGATAAAGGATAGCATAGAA
Organism: Halictus rubicundus; assembly: GCF_050948215.1. Lineage (NCBI taxonomy): Eukaryota > Metazoa > Arthropoda > Insecta > Hymenoptera > Halictidae > Halictus > Halictus rubicundus. The sequence continues at coordinate 286,633 of NW_027488792.1, forward strand.
TAGAGTATAGGATAGGATAGAGGATAGGATATGATAGAGGATAGGATAGGATAGAGGATAGGATAGTATAGAGGGTAGGATAGAGGATAGGATAAAGGATAGGATAGAGGATTGGATAGGATGGAGGATAGAATATGATAGAGGATACGATATTATAGAGGATAGGATAGGATAGAGTATAGGATAGGATAGAGGATAGGATAGGATAGAGGATAGGATAGGATAGAGGATAGGATAGGATAGAGGATAGGATAGAGGATTGGATAGGATAGGGGATTGGATAGGATAGAGGATTGGATAGGAAAGAGGATAGGAGACGGTAGAGGATAGGATAGGATAGGATAGAGAATAGGATAGGATAGAGGATAGGATAGGATAGAGGATAGGATAGGATAGAGGATAGGATAGGATAGAGAATAGAATAGGATAGAGGATAGGATAGGATAGAGGATACGATAGATGATTGGATAGTATAAAGGATAGGAGAGGTTATAGGATAGGATAGGTTTGAGGATAGGATAGGATAGAGGATAGGATAGGATAGACGATAGGATAGGATAGAGGATAGGATAGGATAGAGGATAGGATAGGATAGAGGATAGGATAGGATAGAGGATAGGATAGGATAGAGGATAGGATAGGATAAAGGATAGCATAGAATAGAGGATAGGATAGGATAGAGGATAGGATATGATAGAGGATAGGATAGGATAGAGGATAGGATAGGATAGAGGATAGGATAGTATAGAGGGTAGGATAGAGGATAGGATAAAGGATAGGATAGAGGATTGGATAGGATAGAGGATAGGATAGGATAGAGGATATTATAGGATAGAAGACAGGATAGGACAGAGGATACGATATTATAGAGGATAGGATAGGATAGAGGATAGGATAGGAAAGAGGATACGATAGAGGATTGGATAGTATAAAGGATAGGAGAGGATATAGGATAGGATAGGATTGAGGATAGGATCGGATAGAGGAAAGGATAGGATGGAGGATAGGATAGGATAGAGGATAGGATAGGATAGAGGATAGGATAGGATAGAGGATAGGATAGGATAGAGGATATGATAGGATAGAGGATAGGATAGGATAAAGGATAGGATAGGATAGAGGATAGGATAGGATAGAGGATAGGATAGGATAGAGGATAGGATAGGATAGAGGATAGGATAGGATAGAGAATAGGATAGGATAGAGGATAGGATAGGATAGAGGATAGGATAGGATAGAGGATAGGATAGGATAGAGGATATGATAGGATAGAGGATAGGATAGGATAAAGGATAGCATAGAATAGAGTATAGGATAGGATAGAGGATAGGATATGATAGAGGATAGGATAGGATAGAGGATAGGATAGTATAGAGGGTAGGATAGAGGATAGGATAAAGGATAGGATAGAGGATTGGATAGGATGGAGGATAGAATATGATAGAGGATACGATATTATAGAGGATAGGATAGGATAGAGTATAGGATAGGATAGAGGATAGGATAGGATAGAGGATAGGATAGGATAGAGGATAGGATAGGATAGAGGATAGGATAGGATAGAGGATAGGATAGGGGATTGGATAGGATAGAGGATTGGATAGGAAAGAGGATAGGAGACGGTAGAGGATAGGATAGGATAGGATAGAGAATAGGATAGGATAGAGGATAGGATAGGATAGAGGATAGGATAGGATAGAGGATAGGATAGGATAGAGAATAGAATAGGATAGAGGATAGGATAAGATAGAGGATAGGATAGGATAGACGATAGGATAGGATAGAGGATAGGATAGGATAGAGGATAGGATAGGATAGAGGATAGGATAGGATAGAGGATAGGATAGGATAGAGGATAGGATAGGAAAGAGGATAGGATAGGATAGAGGATAGGATAGGATAGAGGATAGGATAGGACAGAGGATATGATAGGATAGAGGATAGGATAGGATAAAGGATAGCATAGAATAGAGTATAGGATAGGAGAGAGGATAGGATATGATAAAGGATAGGATAGGATAGAGGATAGGATAGGATAGAGGATAGGATAGTATAGAGGGTAGGATAGAGGATAGGATAAAGGATAGGATAGAGGATTGGATAGGATGGAGGATAGAATATGATAGAGGATACGATATTATAGAGGATAGGATAGGATAGAGTATAGGATAGGATAGAGGATAGGATAGGATAGAGGATAGGATAGGATAGAGGATAGGATAGGATAAAGGATAGCATAGAATAGAGTATAGGATAGGATAGAGGATAGGATATGATAGAGGATTGGATAGGAAAGAGGATAGGAGACGGTAGAGGATAGGATAGGATAGGATAGAGAATAGGATACGATAGAGGATAGGATAGGATAGAGGATAGGATAGGATAGAGGATAGGATAGGATAGAGAATAGAATAGGATAGAGGATAGGATAGGATAGAGGATACGATAGAGGATTGGATAGTATAAAGGATAGGAGAGGATATAGGATAGGATAGGTTTGAGGATAGGATAGGATAGAGGATAGGATAGGATAGAGGATAGCATAGAATAGAGGATAGGATAGGATAAAGGATAGCATAGAATAGAGGATAGGATAGGATAGAGGATAGGATATGATAGAGGATAGGATAGGATAGAGGATAGGATAGGATACAGGATAGGATAGGATGGAGGATATGATAGGATAGAGGATAGGATAGGATAAAGGATAGCATAGAATAGAGGATAGGATAGGATAGAGGATAGGATATGATAGAGGATAGGATAGGATAGAGGATAGGATAGGATAGAGGATAGGATAGGATAGAGGATAGGATAGTATAGAGGGTAGGATAGAGGATAGGATAAAGGATAGGATAGAGGATTGGATAGGATAGAGGATAGAATATGATAGAGGATACGATATTATAGAGGATAGGATAGGATAGAGTATAGGATAGGATAGAGGATAGGATAGGATAGAGGATAGGATAGGATAGAGGATAGGATAGGATAGAGTGTAACCGTACATTCCTTTTTTTGACTGTGTTGATTGGATTTTTCCCTGTCCCGATGACTCAAGGGTTATTGATATTAAGACACGGGGGCCGGTTACTACCCCCCAATTCCCTACGCGTGTAAATTCACGAAGGAGATGGATTCGTGCCTCCAGGCACTGGAAAGCGGCGAGGTTTGGACGAGACAAATAAAGCTTGTAGACAAATTACTGGTAAAATTGGCAGTATATTCTTGGAAGAACTATTTTTGTTTTGACGAGCAATCTCTCCGGTATGCTCGGAGATGAGCTATTTGTTTACAGAACGACTCGTGATCTGTCCCGACGTACGGGGCAATAAATTCCTCAATGGCGACGCGCTGAATACCGCGTAACGGTAATCCGTACCGAGTTCTCGCAACACGTAAACACGCAATGTACGCCGTGTTACGACGCACGCAGTTCGCTCGCTTTGCCTCTACACCTGGTTCCTTTTTATAAACGATTCTAACGATTTGAATGTGTATCGCGCCTCACGATATGCGAATTCGTGACCTGTCTAACCAACCGTGCACTCGGCCGCGAATGCGTACGAGTAGTCCGGTTGGAGACACACACTAAAAACCCCTGGCACTCCACGCGACCGAGGAGTTTACTCTTCAGCACGATACGTGGCCTCCGAGCAATCTCCGTATCGGTAGCGGCAGAATGACAAGAATTGTGCACAGTCCGCTCGCTCTAATCCGACCCGTGTGCCTGACGCAGTGACGGTTGGACGACTCGTTTCGACCTCGTAACCGATCGAAGGCGAACCCGTCAGACCACCCAAGTATTTGTCCGAATTCTCGTACAAATAGCCCAAGTGGAGACACACACTAAAAACCCCTGGCACTCCACGCAACTAAGAAGTTTACTCTTCAGCACGATGCGTGGCCTCCGAGCAATCTCCGTGTAAGCAGCGGCAGAATGACAAGTATTGTGCAAGGTTCGGTCGTATCGAATCGACCCGAAGGGAAATTATGAGTTCGTTCGAACAATCCGTATGCGTACGACGCACTGCACGATTGTGGACTTGTCAGACCGTCCATACACTCGTCCGAATGCTCGTACGAGTGGTCTGGATGGAGACGCACACCAAGCCGCAGGTCACGCCACGCTACCAAGGATTACGCTCTTCAGCACGATACGTGGCCTCCGAACGTGTTCCTGATTGATAGCGGCAGAATGATCACGACCATGCAAATCCTACCGAAGCAGTGATGGGCATTTCGAACAAGAACCCCGAAAGTTACGATGACGAAGTGTCCACTCGGTATCACGATTACGACGAAAGATTTATGAATTTTAAATAACCCGTGATAATTACACAGAACACAAACTGCGTCTTAATGGTCGGCAATGCCACAGCGCAGTTTGCACCTGTGACTCTTCGGTTTGAAGCGCGTACGTGTCGAGGATAGAACAGTCGGTTTGCCTGTTCTATCGGGTCGGTTTGACCCCTCGATCGCGTACCGTGTTTCGCCGACGGGACACTTCGCGAGACGCGTGCGGCTAGAACCGCTTCCAGATGTAGAGTGATCTATCTGCGGCACGCATCGACCTCCTTCGATCGGTATCGAGTGGGGATCGATGCGTGCGCATTACGACAAGTGTCGCGATATCTCGCGGTCCTTTTCTCCGTCCGAACTCGCGGGCTACGTCACGGAGCGTTATGGTGGGGTCGACATCGACGTTCGATCTATGGGGTGTATCAATATGTAACCTGTACGGTTACATATTACCCCCTCCCCCACGCTCGAGATTACCAGTGCAGGTACGCAGTTTATATGCATTGGGAATCTCGAACACAACCACGGAGATTCGTAATTCAGTTTTTGTAGCAACGCAGGAACCACGCAAAAAAAGAAAAATATAACAAGAATGTAACACAGTAAAAAAAAAATATCACAATGTTCTGACCCGAGCGAACTGAAATGTCCCTTTTTCTAATATTAAACGCATCGCAGTCTTAACAGGAGCAAAGAGAGAGAAGAAGAAAAGAAAAACAACTAAAATAAACTATATATATAAATGTGGCCGTAGCGTTATGTGCCTACAACTAAACCATCTATTTCGCGCGAACTAAATAGATTGCGGATATGTACGCAAAGAAGCAAAAAAAAAAACAAGAACTTTCCGCGGTAGTAGCGCACGAACTTAAGAACGCAGAAGAAATTTAAAAGTGCAGCTGTATTGTGGTACGTAAAAGGGAAAACAAAAAACCGCAAAAACAAAACTGACGAAAAAAAAGAAATTCCTGTGTGGTGACCGAACATATATGCGGCTTTAGCGCCCTATGCGTAACTTAAATTTATTTTTGGCGAGACTAAAATTAAAAAGGAGAACTAAAAAAAATTTTTTGTGCGCAACCCTTGTTGGGTGGTTCAGCGCGAACTTCGAACGAGTCCGAGTCTGCTGCTCACTGCCCGAACTTTGTTTTGCCACTTGGTCACTTATTCTCCTGTCGGGGACTCAAGCAACTCCTCAATTAGCGTCTCGGTCAGCGACATTAGCCCGAGTGGGTCCCGGGGGTTGACGTCCGGGATTTCCACCTCTGGGTCATCCTCCCAGAGGCATGAGTCCCATGACGCTTCCAGTTTGTCCGGGTCCTGAGTGGGTTGAGTTGCCGGTGGCTGCTCGGGGATCACCTCCCACGACATATCCAGCTTGGCTGCTGCTGGGCTAGCGGCTAAGGTCGTCGTTGGCCTGTTCTTTTCCGGGCTCCCGGTCTTGGTTGGGCCCGGCTGCTTCTCCTTCGCTGGTGTGTCACGTGGGCCGGCCGTTGTACCGCGTCCGAGGCTGCACCATGGATGCGTAGACCTCTCCAGTCCTCCTTTGGGCGTCTGCGTCTGTTCCGGTATGCATTTGGTTCGGGTTTGTGTGCCCACCCCGGCAGCGTATCGCCGTCTCCTCCACCTTCCTTGCTTCCAGGGCCCCGCTACCTTGATGTTTAAGGCTGGGGCCGTTGGGTCGTGGAAATGAAGATCCATCCCCGTCTGCGTAGGCCGGCTTATCATAGCCCATGCCGCGTATGCCTGGGTACTCGCGTCGGTTTTCGTATTATTTCGTGATGACATGTTCATCTTGGCGTTCGTAAACTGAATGTGCTCTGGCTGGGTGTGGTACTGCCTTTTATTCCGGATTGATTTCGGAGCTTACTCGGAATCCCTTACTCGTACGACCATGGTGACCTATAACTGTTGTTTTGTTTTCGTGGTCTCTCTCTCTAGCTGGTGGTAAGGGCGTAGAGATGAGGTGTGGAATGTGCCCCGTATTTCTTTGTTTTGTGGTCTTCCGAGTATATACGTCGATGGCCCCTTTTTGTGGACTACCTCGTATGGACCTTCGTACAGGTGAAAAAATTTAGCAATTTCCCGGTCGGCAGCATTCGACACCGGATTTGTTTTCAGCAGCACTAGCTCGCCCAGTTTGTATTCCTGATGTCTTTTTCCGGCGTTCGCACGCTCACAGCGTAGTCGTGCTTTATTTGCCATACGTCGGAACGCGAGCTGCAGCTTAGTATCGTATTGCTCTTCGCCGGTTGCATCGTCTTTCTTGGCGTGTTGAAACCATTTCGACCAGGGTCGCACGGGCTTTTCCTTTAGCAGGAGTTCTGTTGGTGTGTAGCCCGTGCTATCGTGAGCCACTTCGTTGCAACAGGTTTCTATCACGCTTACCCATTGGGCCCATGATGCGTGTAAGTGCGCCGCCAAAGTGCGAAATATCCTTCCGATTTCGCGGTTGACCCTCTCGACCGGGTTGCTCTGTGGATGTCGTATTGAGGACAGGACGTGGTGTATTCCCTCCTTCTGTAGTGTTTCCGTCCACTTCTTCGAGGTAAACTGTGTTCCGTGGTCGGTGAGGATTTTCCGGGGCTTTCCGTAGGTCGGAATAAATTGCTTGAAAATGCGCGAGATTGTTACGGGTGTAGTCGCGTTTCGCATTGGATAGAGCTTCACGAATTTTGTAAATAGTTCTTCCAATACAAGAATATACCTTACTCCGCCCCTAGATATCGGTAAAGGACCATAATAGTCAATGGATACTATATCGAGCGGACACCTCGGAATGATGCTTTGCATGTCGGCGTGTATTGCATGGGTGGGAATTTTTACGCGTTGGCACGTGTCACACGTGGCTATTAATTTCCTCGCACGTCGGTGTAGTTTCTGCACGTAGAAATCGTTAGAAATAATTCGTACCGTTTTATCTCCACCGACGTGCGCGTAAATCTCGTGTGTTTCCCGGATGAGGTCGTCGCGCAAAGGTGCTGGGATGACCGCTCGTTCCCCACCCTTTCTATCCACGTGATATAACACGGCGTCGCGAATACGGTATCGCGATGGGACGTTTTCGCGTTTACGTTCGCGTTGGTTTTCGCATTGTTCGATTACGCGGCGTAACTTCGCGTCTCTCCGCTGCCATTCGGGAAGCTGCTTAAGGGCTGCGGCCAAGCTCTTTGACATTGTTCGGGCAAGGGCTGTCATGATCGGTACTTGCGTTTCCCGATCTGCTCTTTCTCCTTTGGACGTTTTATGTATACGGCTCATGATGTCGGCGGGAATGTTTTCTTTCCCGGGGCGGAATTGAATTTTTATGTGGTAGTCCTGTATGGAGAGGATCCACCGGGTGAGGCGTTGGTTTAGCAACTTGCTGTGCATCAAGAACGTGATGGCTTTGTGGTCGGTCAAGAGCACTATTTTTGACCCGTATAAGTATGTTCTTAATTTTCCCAATGCCCACACAATGGCTAAGAGTTCCTTTTCGGTGGTAAAATACGAGAGTTCCGGCCCTTTTAAGGTTCGACTGGCGAATGTGATGGGTCTCAATTCGCCGTTTGCGTTATATTGTTCGACCACAGCTCCGAGTGCAGATGTACTCGCATCGGTAGACAAATAGAATGGCTTACGGGTATCCGCATATTGTAGTGCGATCTCCGTACAGAAAACATCCTTCACTTGGTCGAAAGTTGTTTGCAATGTTTGATTCCACGTCCATCGGTTTCCCTTTTTTAGAAGGTCGAGTAGGGGTGCAGTTGTCTCGGCATGTTTGTCCGTGAATTTGCTGTAGTAGTTGACCAATCCGAGAAAGCCTCGCAGCTGCTTTACATTTCGAGGTGGGGGGAATGCGCGTATTGACGCTAGCTTTTCCGGATCTTGTTTTAATCCTTCGGTTGACAGAATGTGTCCGAGGAACTTTATCTCGCGCCTCATAAACTTGCATTTTCCGAGATTGATAGTGAGGTTGTGGTCTCGCAGTCGTTTCAATAGAGCGGATAGGTGTCCGAGGTGCTCTTCGAATGTTGTTGAAAAACAGAGAATGTCGTCGATGAAATTTACGACGAAACCGTCCATCCCCTCCAAGATCCGTCTCAGTGCCCTTACGAGGCTCGCACTGCTGGTTTTCAGACCAAATGGAGTGACTACGTACTCGTAGCATCGCCCGCGATATAGGAAGGCGGTGTATTTCCGTGACGATCGCGTTAATGGGACTTGCCAAAAGCTGTTGGTTAGATCAAGACTCGTGAGGTAGTCAACCTTTTTGAATCGTTGGAATATCGCATCAGGGGTCTCCGACATTTCGTGGTCCTCGACGAGATATTCATTGAGTTTTCTCGCATCGAGGCAGAGTCGTAAGGATCCATTTTTCTTTAGTACTGGCACCACCGGATTTAGATAAGGGCTGGTGCTCGGTCGAATGATGTCATTGTCCAGCATCCTCTGGATTTCCGTGTCCGCCGCTTCCATGTGCTTGAGCGGTATTGGGTATGTTCGGCCGCCGTACGGCTTAGAATTCGTTACATGTAGGTGGTGTTTATAACATGCAACTCGACCTATTTCATCCCTCCAGACCTCGGGAAAGGACTCGATGACACGTAATAATTCGGTTTTCTGTCCATTGGTTGCTGGGACATTCTCTAAGAGGGTTTCCAAGACCTCTCTCTGTGTTTTTAATTTTTTATCATCTGGTCTCGTTGCACTGTCCATGCTTCTCAGCACCGGCTCGGCAGGTTCTACTTCTTCCGAATTCATTTTGATCTTTATTCGACCCTCTCTCGTGTCTAGTGAGAGCAGCTCGTGCTCAAAGTCTACCGTGGCCCTTGCTCGTCTCAGGGCATCGGCACCCAGAAGGGCGTCACAAATTAGGCCTGGGACAATTATGATTGATGTCTCAATCATCCCATTTTCGTGACTGAGTGTCACCCAGATCTGTTTCTTTAATCTGGCCGACCTGCTTCCGGTTGCTCCGATGACGACCACGCCCGTTACCGGCAAGGTTGGGCATGCCAGAAGCTGCGCTTGATGAGTGCAATACCAGGCTTCTGACACGGCTGTCACCGTGCTCCCCGTGTCAACGAGAGCTTTGACTGGAATTCCTTCGATTTTTAGGTGTACTTCCGGACAGCGGATTTCCCTATGAGACGGGAGTGGCGATGTGCCCTCTTCTAGAAGTTCTTGGCGCGTGTCCGGGAACAACGAGCCCATGGACAATTTAACATCTTCCCCGCTGACGTTAGGGGAGTTACCTCTCGTCTGAAGGGGGGAAGCACTCAGACGTACCTCCGAGGCTCCCCTTATTCGTTTCCCGTTACTTCTTCAGGCGCGTGGGCGTCCGCCTCGTCTTCGGGACAGTCTTCGTCGATGTGCGCTGCCCGAATGCGATCAGGCGCCGTGTCTCTCGGTCGGTCCTGCGGCCTCCGATACTCTTGCCATGGGCGAGTATTTTCGTATCGCGGCCGCTGGTACTGTGTTGCAGGCCGCTGATAGTCGGCTGCAGGTCGCTGATAGTCGGCTGCAGGTCGCTGACCATCTCGATTGGGCCTTGCCTGGGCCGGATTGATCGGAGTTGATCGTGGCGGGTTCACCGTCGGTTGGATTCCCCTCTCCTGGTTGGCGCGGATAGTCCAATCTCTATTATTTCGGTCTTCCTGCTTCGGACGATTGACCGTTCCTCCGTTATCAAAACGTTCAAGGAGTGCCAAGAACGCGTCGATCGTACCAATGTTCTGGCCAAGGACACAGTCGTCGACTGCCTGCGTATAGTGCCGGGCCAGCATTTGGACGATTTCTTCGTCTGCTGGTCGGGGGATCAAGTCACGTGCTGTCCCTATTAGCTTCATCGCATATGCTACCCGAGAGATTCCCGAGTCCGGGCGATACACCCCAACGTTGAGATTATCTCGGATCTTCCGCTGGATCGCCGAGCTCCAAAATCTTTCCCGGAGGGCCTTTGAAAATTGTGCCCACGTCGTGACCTGTTCGGACACAATGTCCCACCATTCACCGGCGATACCTCGCAAGGATTGTCCGATGATGAATTTAAGTTCATCATCAGGAAGGCGGGCCGCTTCTATAAATTGTTTTAATTCCCGCATGTATTTTGCAGGTCTTTCCGTGGTTTTCCCCTCAAAAGTCGGCAATTGTGGTTTGACCATGAATGGACGGTTGGAGGTGGCCAGTGTCCCATCGAACCGGACCGAGTCATTGAGTGCCCATGCACGTGAATCTATAGAATCACGGTGGAAACGTCGTGTTGTATTCAACTCTGGCGCGCCACGCATTTCGTGTCGGTGGTTGTCCATTCGGTTACCCGGATGACGGGTTTCTTCGGGTCCAACGTTACCGCATGTGATAAGATGTGCCCGAACGCTCTCGAGGCAGTCCTGTACTTCCCTGCGAACGTCAGCATTCCGCTCCGCGTGCATCTTAGTATCGCGATCCAGACGTGCCTCGATCTCTCTTCGGAAATCGCGCATTTGTGCTCTGCATTCGGTTACCCGTTCATAGAGCTCCTCCACCCCTATTTGGGCATTTAGCCTTTCTTGAAGCGTGTCTACTTGATCTCTTAGCCGCGCGACCTCAGCCTGCAGTTCGCGAATGGCAGCGGAGGTAAGGCCCGCAGCAAGGACGCTGCCTAAACCCGCGGATCGCCCATCGGCAGCACCCGGCGCGAGGACCCCCCCAATTTCATTGTTCGCCGTACCCGGAGGCGGTGTTCTCACGACGCGCGGGGTCACCGACATGACGTCTTCCTGAGTGTCGCTCGCGTTTGGAATACTATCGTTTTTTAATATTGCTTTATTTCCGCGTGTTCGGGACTTACTCATGGTTTGTCTCTCTACTTTGTTTCTCGTCCAGACCAGACCGCCCCACGTTGGGCGCCAATTATGTAACCGTACATTCCTTTTTTTGACTGTGTTGATTGGATTTTTCCCTGTCCCGATGACTCAAGGGTTATTGATATTAAGACACGGGGGCCGGTTACTACCCCCCAATTCCCTACGCGTGTAAATTCACGAAGGAGATGGATTCGTGCCTCCAGGCACTGAAAAGCGGCGAGGTTTGGACGAGACAAATAAAGCTTGTAGACAAATTACTGGTAAAATTGGCAGTATATTCTTGGAAGAACTATTTTTGTTTTGACGAGCAATCTCTCCGGTATGCTCGGAGATGAGCTATTTGTTTACAGAACGACTCGTGATCTGTCCCGACGTACGGGGCAATAAATTCCTCAATGGCGACGCGCTGAATACCGCGTAACGGTAATCCGTACCGAGTTCTCGCAACACGTAAACACGCAATGTACGCCGTGTTACGACGCACGCAGTTCGCTCGCTTTGCCTCTACACCTGGTTCCTTTTTATAAACGATTCTAACGATTTGAATGTGTATCGCGCCTCACGATATGCGAATTCGTGACCTGTCTAACCAACCGTGCACTCGGCCGCGAATGCGTACGAGTAGTCCGGTTGGAGACACACACTAAAAACCCCTGGCACTCCACGCGACCGAGGAGTTTACTCTTCAGCACGATACGTGGCCTCCGAGCAATCTCCGTATCGGTAGCGGCAGAATGACAAGAATTGTGCACAGTCCGCTCGCTCTAATCCGACCCGTGTGCCTGACGCAGTGACGGTTGGACGACTCGTTTCGACCTCGTAACCGATCGAAGGCGAACCCGTCAGACCACCCAAGTATTTGTCCGAATTCTCGTACAAATAGCCCAAGTGGAGACACACACTAAAAACCCCTGGCACTCCACGCAACTAAGAAGTTTACTCTTCAGCACGATGCGTGGCCTCCGAGCAATCTCCGTGTAAGCAGCGGCAGAATGACAAGTATTGTGCAAGGTTCGGTCGTATCGAATCGACCCGAAGGGAAATTATGAGTTCGTTCGAACAATCCGTATGCGTACGACGCACTGCACGATTGTGGACTTGTCAGACCGTCCATACACTCGTCCGAATGCTCGTACGAGTGGTCTGGATGGAGACGCACACCAAGCCGCAGGTCACGCCACGCTACCAAGGATTACGCTCTTCAGCACGATACGTGGCCTCCGAACGTGTTCCTGATTGATAGCGGCAGAATGATCACGACCATGCAAATCCTACCGAAGCAGTGATGGGCATTTCGAACAAGAACCCCGAAAGTTACGATGACGAAGTGTCCACTCGGTATCACGATTACGACGAAAGATTTATGAATTTTAAATAACCCGTGATAATTACACAGAACACAAACTGCGTCTTAATGGTCGGCAATGCCACAGCGCAGTTTGCACCTGTGACTCCTCGGTTTGAGGCGCGTACGTGTCGAGGATAGAACAGTCGGTTTGCCTGTTCTATCGGGTCGGTTTCACCCCTCGAACGCGTACCGTGTTTCGCCGACGGGACACTTCGCGAGACGCGTGCGGCTAGAACCGCTTCCAGATGTAGAGTGATCTATCTGCGGCACGCATCGACCTCCTTCGATCGGTATCGAGTGGGGATCGATGCGTGCGCATTACGACAAGTGTCGCGATATCTCGCGGTCCTTTTCTCCGTCCGAACTCGCGGGCTACGTCACGGAGCGTTATGGTGGGGTCGACATCGACGTTCGATCTATGGGGTGTATCAATATGTAACCTGTACGGTTACAAGAGGATAGGATAGGATAGAGGATATTATAGGATAGAAGACAGGATAGGTCAGAGGATACGATATTATAGAGGATAGGATAGGATAGAGGATAGGATAGGAAAGAGGATACGATAGAGGATTGGATAGTATAAAGGATAGGAGAGGATATAGGATAGGATAGGATTGAGGATAGCATCGGATAGAGGAAAGGATAGGATAGAGGATAGGATAGGATAGAGGATAGGATAGGATAGAGGATAGGATAGGATAGAGGATATGATAGGATAGAGGATAGGATAGGATAAAGGATAGGATAGGATAGAGGATAGGATAGGATAGAGGATAGGATAGGATAGAGGATAGGATAGGATAGAGGATAGGATAGGATAGAGAATAGGATAGGATAGAGGATAGGATAGGATAGAGGATAGGATAGGATAGAGGATATGATAGG